>NC_068993.1:62952365-62954934 GCF_001194135.2 Octopus bimaculoides | reverse complement strand
TTCAAGATCGGTTTGGCTGTCATTTCAAGATCGGTTTGGCTGTCATTTCAAGATCGGTTTGGCTGTCATTTCAAGATTGGTTTGGCTGTTATTTCTAGGCTGTTATTTCTCATTGACCTGTATGTTCCTGTATTTGAAGATGGCAAATGTTGACTGAACTAATCATCAAATAGATTCCTTTGTTTCAGAGAATTGAGATTATAAGAGATACAGAAAAACAGGATATGTTTAAGAAAGGTCATTTTTACTTTTAAAATAAATTTCTGAAAAATATTTTTATCAGATTTTAAACAATGGATGTTAGGATGTAGAAGTGTTAGTCTTGATGACCTTTTGATATTGATTTAAATTATTCGACATTTAACTGGAAGATGTGACGACTCTTCAAACTGTTTTTATAGAGTTTGAATACATTTTGTGGTAGTTATTAAAAATGATGTTCTTGCTTTGAGAACCATAACTACAAGTTTATTATTGGAATTAAGTAATAGAACAAGTCAGTGTATAGGCAGAGTTGTTAGTGCATTGGGTCATTGGACAGGATGCTTTGCAATATTTAATCCAGATCTCTGCATTCTGAGTTCGAACCCTGCTAAGGCTGATTTGCCTTGGGTTTTTAGGGGTTTGGGAATAAAGTACTTGTTAAGTGCTGCGGTTGATTTCTTTCTCTCTTGGTGGGAGCCATTAACTCTTTCACGATAAGGAACGTATCTAATTATTTATCATATATTGATTGAACTACTTACTATAGATCAAACAAACTCTCATAATGTGTTTCATTTATAAAATCGTTTCCTAAGTAGTTGTTATTTAGGCTCAGGTCTTCTTTGATCAGTGCCATTCTAACTGAATCCCCAACCCATCTTTTTTTTTTATTTTCAAATATAATGTATCAAGAACTACATTAATCAAATGTGTTCTTCATTTTTGCTGATGGTATATTGTTTTAGAGAGCTTTGGCTGTTATTACTAGCAGGTTGAGTGATTATATACAGGTTGCCTAGCTGGTTGTAGATGTTCTTGTGACTCTATGATGAAAAATGTCTCAGCTGTGATCTCTGAATTTTCCTTTCAGACAGACCATATTCAAGATTTTGTTATGCATGTCCTTCATTTTTTCAAAATATAGGGAATGATTTGAGGGGGATTTTGGTTACTGTTTATAGCAACTTGAGTCACCATGTCGAGGCTCCATCTGTGAATTCCACATGGAATCTGTGAACTGATTCAAATTAAAATTACTGAGAATTTTTTTTTTTTTTAGCAAATGTTTCAAAACAAATTCCAAAAGTGTAAAAGTATCCAACTGCATCACTGCAGATACTTGAAACGCTGTCAGTTAATCAAATATTGCTTTCTCTCTTTTCTCTAAATATGTTACTCTTCAAATAAATTTTTTACATAAATATCAACTTCATTTAAATTATGACAAATTGCAGTCAGTTGACAAACTACGCGAGTGAGTCAAAAAATAATGCCATTTTGTTTAGGATAGGTATAATTAACAACACAGGAACATGTATCATACATCAAAATGAAGCTGGTCCTCTGTGGATCACGTCCCTATTTCTCAACATAGTCACCGTTTCTCTCAATAGCAATGTTCCACCTTCGAATGAGAGCATGCATCCCTGCCCCGTAAGATTCTGTTGACTGTTCTTTGAGCCATTTCTTCTCTACAGTTTTCACTTCCTCGTCACTGGAATAATGTTTGTCTCTCAAACCCTTTTTCATGGGGCCGAAGAGATGATAGTCCAGTGACGAGGAAGTGAAAACTGTAGTGAAGAAGTGGCTCAAAGAACAGTCGACAGAATTTTATGTAGCAGGGATACATGCTCTCATTCGAAGGTGGAACATTGCTCTTGAGAGAAACTGTGACTATGTTAAGAAGAAGGGATGTGATCCACAGAGGACCAGCTTCATTTTGATGTATGATACATGTTCCTGTGTTGTTAATTATACCTGTCCTAAACAAAATGGCATTCACAGTGATCATATACACATAATTTTTCACGTCTGGCTGCACAGCCTTTTCCGTCTGTTTTCCTGTCTTGTTTTCTTTTCCGTTTGTTTTCCTGTCTTGTTTTTTGTCCGCCACTACATTCCTCCATGGCACAGGTTCAATTTGTGTATACAAATTTAATTTGCGGTCCATGGGAAGAGCCATTTTAACGATGCGTCCTGCCCAACTCTTCGAAACGCCAGTGTTAAAATGGGGGTAGCTGATGAAGGAAAATGTTCTCTATGTGGCTTGTGTGTTTTCTGTACTCTGGTTATTATTATTTTCTTGTCTACGTTTTGTTTGCAATGTCCTGTACCCAGATATGGACCTATATATACAGGTAGACATAGGTATGCACATACCTGTACGTATATATGCATATACTCATTTATTATTTGTTTTACATGATCGAACGCCTGCTTCATCCCAGTTGTAAGTAGTTTTCAACTTTTTATTTTCTGACGCGACTCTATCTCTTTCTCTATCATTTCTCCCCTCTCGTTCTTCCTCTGTTACTACTGCGTATCTCTCTTTACCCCTCTCGTTCTTCCTTCTGTTACTACTATG
>NC_068993.1:62951461-62952282 GCF_001194135.2 Octopus bimaculoides | reverse complement strand
AAGTGTCTTATCATTTTTCCCCCTCTTGTTCTTCCAGATATGCACCTATATATACAGGTAGATGTAGGTATGCACATACCTGTACGTATATATGCATATACTCATTTATTATTTGTTTTACATGATCGAACGCCTGCTTCATCCCAGTTGTAAGTAGTTTTCAACTTTTTATTTTCTGACGCGACTCTATCTCTTTCTCTATCATTTCTCCCCTCTCGTTCTTCCTCTGTTACTACTGCGTATCTCTCTTTACCCCTCTCGTTCTTCCTTCTGTTACTACTATGTCTCTTTCTTTTCCCTCTCGTTCTTCTGTTACTACTATATTCTCTTCCTCTTTCTTTCGTTGCTCACCTATTCTTCTACTTCCTCCCTTTGTTTCTCCCTCTACCACTCTCGCTCCCTTACCCCTGCTTGGTCACATGCTTCCGGTCAATAATCCTTTTCTTCCTTGGCTATCGCCGAGCAAACACGCGAACTTACTTCGTCCCATCTTTTTCAGTTTGTGCCTCACTGCGTTCATATACACATAATTTTTCACGTCTGGCCGCACAGCCTTTTCCGTTTGTTTTCCTGTCTTGTTTTTTGTCCGCCACTACATTCCTCCATGGCACAAGTTTAATTTGTGTATACAAATGTAATTTGTGGTCCATGGGAAGAGCCGTTTTAACGATGCGTCCTGCCCAACTCTTGTGTGTTTTCTGTACTCTGGTTATTATTTTCTTGTCTACGTTTTGTTTGCAATGTCCTGTACCCAGATATGCACCTATATATACAGGTAGACGTAGGTATGCACATACCTGTACGTATATATATATGCATAT
>NC_068993.1:62949875-62951451 GCF_001194135.2 Octopus bimaculoides | reverse complement strand
TCTGGCCGCACAGCCTTTTCCGTTTGTTTTCCTGTCTTGTTTTTTGTCCGCCACTACATTCCTCCATGGCACAAGTTTAATTTGTGTATACAAATGTAATTTGTGGTCCATGGGAAGAGCCGTTTTAACGATGCGTCCTGCCCAACTCTTGTGTGTTTTCTGTACTCTGGTTATTATTTTCTTGTCTACGTTTTGTTTGCAATGTCCTGTACCCAGATATGCACCTATATATACAGGTAGACGTAGGTATGCACATACCTGTACGTATATATATATGCATATACTCATTTACTATTTATTTTACATGATCGAATGCCTGCGTCATCCCAATTGTAAGTAGTTTTCAACTTTATATTTTCTGACGCGACTCTATCTCTTTCTCTATCATTTTTCCCCCTCTCGTTCTTCCTCTGTTACTACTACGTATCTCTCTTTACCCCTCTCGTTCTTCCTTCTGTTACTACTATACTACTATATCTTTCTCTTTTATGATCAACAATAAACTGCAAAGAAAGAAAGAGAGAGGAATTTCTTACATATACACACACACATTTTGTTATTAGAATCAAAGCTCTTGATATTATTGCCAACATTTTCAAGTAATCGTTTGCACAATTTCTAGAATCACTATGGAAATGAAGGAATGCCTCTAGCTCCAGAGATATAGTAGATATATGGTGATGGTGCTAGATGGCAAGTATAGTAGTGATAAATGTCTCAGAAACTTATGTTAGTGTTTGGCGCCAAGTTGGTTGAAGCCATTTATCATCACAGATAATGTTGTCAAACACTTATTGTTATCAAAATTGTTGGGTACCAAACTTTACTTAAAATTAATTAAAAAATTATCCAATTATTAGAATCAAAGTTCTAAATATTGATATTAAATTTTCCTAATAAAATTGCTATGCAATCATTATAATTACTATGGAGATCAAAATAAAGCACTGCATGTTATGGAGACACCCACATACATGGTGGGTGTATGGTGGTTGGAGTGAATGGTATAGCGCTGAAGTGGAGTTAAGTGTGTTCAGTTGAGTTAGTATAGTTGGTAGTACTGATGCGTGTTTATGTGAATGTATGTGTGTATGTATATATGTTTTGCATGTATATATATATGTGTGTGTGTGTGTGTGCATGTGTGTATGTATAAGTATATGCACACACACACTCAGCTGAAATTTATAGAAAAACAAAGGACAAAGGCAAGTGTATGAACAACAAGCAAGTATATTAGTTTGGCACTTGGGAAAAATGAAAAAGTCTTTTAGGTTTTGAGCCTACACTCTTCAGCAGGAAGGAATAGAAGAAAATAAACAGAGAGAATGAAAAAATCATGAAGGGTTCAGCAGTCGAGCATGTATGTATATGTTCTTTTATTTGTTTCAGTCATTTGACTGTGGCCATGCTGGAGCACTGCCTTTAGTCAAGCAAATAGACCTCAGGACTTATTGTTTGTAAGCCTAGTACTTATTCTATCAATCTCTGTTGCTGAACTGCTAAGTTACGGGGACGTGAATACACCACCATTGGTTGTCAAGCGATGGTGAGGGGGGGGGGACAAACACAGATA
>NC_068993.1:62946117-62949865 GCF_001194135.2 Octopus bimaculoides | reverse complement strand
ACACACACACACACACACACACACACATAGATGTATCAATAGAATCAATGGCACATCTCAGGCAGGTTGGTATCAATAGGGTTAACTTTGCTACAGCCAATGCATTGTGCTCCTAGGGAAACTATGTTACCATTCTTGATTCAATAGGTCTGGCTTACCACTATCACCAGTCATCCTGCATCGACATTGGAAGTTATCTGTGGTAACATCAGATATCAAGACGTACTTTTACTCTACATGCAAGTTTATAAATTAAGTAAAAAAAGATAACTTATCCATGCCAACATAGAGTAGCATTTGTAAGGAAAGAAAATCAAAAACAACATAAACACTTAAGGCCACCTCTTTTTCAACCGTTTTTCAAATGATGTTCATTGCCTGTAGTGAGATTAATCAATGATATTTTTGTTTTAAAAAAATGTTTGTTGTCAAACTTTGACCAGAATAGAATTGTAGCACTTAACATTAGCTTGTCAGTATTACAAGTCTCGTATAGAACTTAAAATGTCAGACTCCATGCATAATGAAATAAGATATAAATGGAGAGGATCTTTGTTAAAGAGCGAATGAGTGCCTCTTTATTTACTACACCATGTATCTTACAGATATGTGTTTCGGCTGTTTCAGAATGTCTTGTATAAAAATTTTAAAACTATTTTAGTGTGTGACTTCAGGCCAATGGTTCTCAACCTTTTTAATATTTGGGCCAGATCTAAAACCTGGATGTTTTTAGGGATCTACACTAAAAAAAGTAAGACCAGTCAAAATAAAGCAAAATTTATATTTATAAAGGGAAGACTGTCGGGGACCCGCTGGAATGATACCTGGGGGCCGCATGCATCCCTGGGAGCTGCAGTTAAGAATTGCTTTTCTGGACACTTGACAAACCTCATGAAGTGAGTGTCTTAATGGCACATGAAGTTATTGTGGTGTATGTCTTAATGACACTCGCTGCAGCTCATATAACATGTGACAGTAATTAGTTAATAATTTAAAGGCTTCAGTTTTGAGGGGGTTATTTTTTTTTTAATTCTGAGTGCAAGTAATTTTTACGAGCTCTTTTTTTTATTAAATCTAATTAATAGCTGTTTAGATCCATGTAGATCTGAACTTGCAGAGTTACGATCAGACATTCCAGCTGCGGTCATTCCATCTTTTTGTATATCCAACACTACAATGTGTAATGTGTCCTTACTTTTTCAAGATAGTAGGGAGTAATTTTAGGATAATTTGGCTACTATTTCTAGCAGGTTGCATGACTACATAATTTTTCTCGTTTGGCTTGCTTATATTTTATTTACTAGTGTTTCCACATGAAAAATTACACTGATATTAATGTTTGAATTTTCCTTATAGTTACCAAGTTTCATGTTTTCCACTGAATTTCCCCTGAGTTTAGACAGTTTAATCTTTACTTTCTTCTATTACAGTGAGAAAACATTAACGTTATATAGAAAAGATTAAATATTATCATATTCATTATTTTCATAGGAATTATATTCTCTACTACAAAGAATTTATTCTTTAGATATTAAACCTCTGTAGCATACAGAGAGAAATGAACACATTGAAGTTTTGTAATATGTTCTTGGAAATTTCTAACTCCTCATAACACTGAAAACTTGCAGTTGTTAAATCTGGTTATTACCTGTCTGTCTCTTTATATTTTTATTTCATAACACATTTCTCTTTGGTGTTTGTCCTTACTTTCTTTGTGTCGTTTCAATGGATTTTGCATTAAATTGGTCCACAACCTTCAGTGTAAGCATAAGTATTTAAGTAAATCATTAATTTAGTAGCAAGGTAGATTGTTGTTTTTCTCTTTTCAGTTAAGCTACAAGACAAACACTGGAAACACTTAATGAAAATATTTTATAAACAATCTGTTATTAATACAATTATTTTGTGGATGCTTTACAATTTTGCAAAATATATTTTAATTTAACCATTTTAAAATTAATTTGATCAAAGTCTAAAATAATTCATGGCAAAAATAATTTTGTTTTTAATTTTATTTTGTAGGTTCTTTTTCCTTTTCTGTTTTGAGTGGCAAAATAATGTTCCGTGATGTGCATTTGGTAACAGAAGATTTTTCAGTTAGAGTGCAATATGGATGGGCCATTTTCAGATGGTGGCGGCCTTATGTTCATAGAGAAATCAATGAAGGTAAGTTCTGTCTTTTAGTGTTTTTAAAATTATTTCATTTTGTTCCAGTTATTTTATATTGCTGCATACAAAGAATGGTTTGCTTAGATCTAACTTTGGATTAGATTGGAAAGTTGGAAATTAATATTTGACAAGAAACATAGATGAATTGCAAACTTCATTGTAAGTGGTGTTTGTGTCTTTGGAATAAATGATAGCATGTAATGTTTGGTGTAAGGATGAGAGAGAGACAGTAAGATGTAGTAAGAAATGTGGTGGTGGTGGGGGGATGAAGGGCAGTTGAAGGATGGGTGCAAGGGGTTGGGTTAAATAGGGAAAGGTCTGCAGTCGTCAAGTTTGAGCTTTAGTAAGCAGAGGTGAACTGCAAGCAGACAATACCATAAGCAGGTCTGTTACTTGCAACCAGTGAACACGGGGTGGGGGTGGGGGATATGTATTCACTCACACAAACACACATGCACATATTCTCTCTCTCTCTTTTACATGTGCACACACACACACACACATATGATGAGCTCGTTTTAGTTTCCATCTCTCAAAGCCACGCAAAAAGCTTGGGGTGGCCTGAGTTTATAGAAGACACATTAAGGCTTAAAGCATTTGTAGATGACACTTGCACTTGCCTAAGGTGCAGTGCAGTGGGATTGAACTTGGAGTCACAATGTTCTGAAGTGAACTTCTCAACCACAAAAATGCTGATTTAAAAACAAAGAAAAAATTGTTTCAAGAAATTGTTACAGAAATGCAATCAATTTTCTTGCTGTAATTAAATCTAGGTTAAAATCCTCTTGTGTTGACTGTATCAATATTTTCTTTCATACATTTGTTAGCAATTTATATTTTCTTTGTTGCTTTCACTCTTGCATATTCATGTTCATACTTGCAGTTCTGTGTTCAAACTTTACCAAAATAAATTAGACAATTCATCTCACTTGGGTCAATAAAATTAATGCTGTATTTATTTTACTGACCTAATCAGATGAATGAAATTGGAATTTCCATATAAAAAAAAAAAACTAACATGCATTTGTTTTCAAACCTGAAGTCATTTTCTCATTTGGTCAATAAAATTAATACCGTATTAATTTTATTGATAGAACGAGAATTTAAGGTTAGAAGACAACTGCATGTGAATGTTAAATGAAAGTTCTGGTTACTTTATTTTGTATCAATACAAGAAACCATTTAAAAGGAAAAAAAAATATTCCAAGATCCAGTGACCTCTTCCAGGAGATTAAGTTTATTTACTGGTACTCATTTGCATGGATGCCAACCTAGAGATAAACCTTTTGATTTATGTGTTCCAGTCATTAGATTGTGGCCATGCTGGGGCACCACTAGCCTGTATGGTCTGGCTAAGTCAAAATGGTTTTATGTATTCTTCCTTTCTACTTGGAGAGTTTAAATGTAGTTATAAAAATATGTTCTTCTGTTGAAGTGAAATTTCAGTAAATTTCTATATCTTTGTGCAGCTGAGGATTGCTCTGCATTTTACATTTCATGTAATGTTCACATTTCTTAAATAAATGGAGTCGTATGAAACGATCGTACTGCATTAACTTTGGATATCCTTGTTGCTTAT
>NC_068993.1:62933836-62946107 GCF_001194135.2 Octopus bimaculoides | reverse complement strand
TATATATATATATATATATATATACATACATACATACATACACACACACATCCTATCACACACCTACACCCACACCATATACAAACAATTTTCATGTACTGTAGGATTGGAGCTTAGTTCTGTGGAGCATAAAACTAGATATTGTGATCTGTGCCAGTGTGGACATGTTATATCAGGCAAATGAATGATGTTTGTTTAAGGTGTGTGTGTGTGGGGGGGGAGAAAACTGAATGCTGACTTTAAATGAAAATGCACGTAGTGGAAGACCTAGTGACTTGCACCTGAGATTAATGGGCCTTATGAACCTGATGAAACAGTTTGCAGTCCCATCTATATCATCATGGAAAATAAATGTGAAAGCAATGATGATGATTTTGTATTTACTCAACTGTTCCTTATTTAAAAAAAAAAATGGAAAAAAGACATAGTTACAATATTCATCTTTCATAAATTTCCTCCTCTTTGTGCATCATAAATGAATAAGTTTACAATGTGAGAATATTTTTTCATTGGATAATAAATCCAAAATACTCCTTTTCTATAGAACTGCCTTTTTTAATTGTCCCTGATCGGTTTTCAATGTCTCGTCCTTGCACAAACAACAGCAGACTTCATGGTTTACTGCAATTGTGACTGAATAATCTAACATCTACACAAGTGGTTGTTCCATTGCTCTTGTTTATAAATTCATAAACACATCCACTGGCTGATGTAGTGTCCTGAAATAATCAATAGAAATTGACTGGTGTTTTGGTAGTCATGTTTAGCATCTGACTAAACTGACTCACCCAGCAACTCGACCAGAATATTGGTTTCGAATTTTGGCACAAGGCCAGCAAGTTCGTGGGAGAGGCAAAGTCGTTTACATCGACCCTATTGCTTGGCTGGTATTTATTTTATCAACCCTGAAAGGATGAAAGTCAAAGTGGACCTTGGAATTTGAACTCAGAATGCATGAATTGATTGATGAAATATTGCTAAGCATTTGCCTGGGGTGCTAATGAATTGCCATCGTCGTTATCATTTAACATCCGTTTTCCATTATATTTTTATTATTAAATATTATTATACAATTGTATAATAAAAAAGGATTGTTAAAACATTTTGTCTAGTGTAGAAGTAAAACCACTTTATTGCAGATAAATTTTAACAAAGTCATATATGGAGTGCCAAGGGTCACATGGACCCCAGCTGAGAACCATGTACTATAGACAGTTCATTACTAGTGAACCTAGGCATTTTGTTGAATTGCAACAACTGTTGCTGTTCTTAACCTTTCTCTCTCTCTCTCTCAGTCCTGATGATGCGTTCCTTGTAATGGAAAAATCTTCCAACTCTGACCATTCACACTATTTGTATATCCAGGACTATATTGTTGATTTAAAAGAAAGAAAAAACATTATTAAGAGAGAGTTTCTAACAAGTGCAATGACTGCATAGTGATTACTGCATCTGAAGTGCTTCCACAGAGCTGAAGAGGACTTTTGTAATATATACTTTCCAACTCTATCATCATCATACATCTGTTTTCCATGCTAGGATGGGTTGGATGGTTTGACAGGAACTGGCAAGCCAGAGTGCTGCAACAGGATCCAATTGTCTGTTTTGGCACGGTTTCTACAGCTGGGATGCCCTTCCTAATGCCAGCTTGGGTGCTTTTTACATGACATCAGCATGAGTGCTTCGTATATAGTACTGGCACAGGCGCTTTATACATGGCACCAGAATGAGTGCTTTATGTGTGGCACCAGCACGGCTGATTTATACATGGCACCGGCACGGGTGCTTTATACATGGCACCAGCACCGACGCTTTATACGTGGTACTGGCCCAACATTTCAAGCAAATTTTTTCATAAATCTTAACAACTTTTGGAGAAGCAATGTCTTCTTTAAAAATTCCGGTTTAAGTTTTGATTTCTCAGTTTTTATCTCCCTTATTGTTGCTTCTTACCACATTTTTATTTTGTATCTCTCTTGATTAATTATTATTTTCTTTGTTAATTATTTTATACTATTTTCCATCAGCCATATTTGTTATCCCTTCATTCTATGGATTCTACTTTGTCTAGAATTGCTCGTGAAGAATCTTCATTAATTAGATAGCTTACAAAAATACATTTGATACTTGTATTCAGATAAACTTCCTTTTTTGACCTGTTTAGTACATCTGGGTCAATACATGATCTCTGCATATGTGTGTGTGTGTGTGTGTGTATATAAATAAGTTTAATTGCTCAAAAGCATTTGAACAGTTGACTCATTCTGTAGTTTGTGATTATGATGATGATTTTAATTGAGCAAAGGTGAAAAGTTTCTGATCAGACAATAGGATGTAGTTAAGCTTTTAAAACTAAACTGGCTTTTATTTTGCTCTTATTGTTGAGCAAAAAATGAGAGAAAGAACACTTAATTACCAAGCAGTTTGTCTCTTCTTAGTTAATCAGCTTAACAACTGGTTCTTGTCATCAAATAAAATCTCACTGTAAATATTGTTTCATTTTTCAGGTGAATGTTCTAGAAATCTAATTTTATTTATTTATAAGAATGGCCCTCTAATTTATAACCTTAAAAACAAACAAACAAACAATGTGGATAAACTCTGGTCATTGGTTGGCTTTGTAGAATAGTTTTGACAAACTATTTTTGTCTGCAGTTTTTTTTTTCCTGTGACAGTTTACTTTTAAACCAATCCTAACTAATAGGACAGTTCCTAGTTTCCTATGCATCAATTCTGGGAAGAGTGTAGAATCTAAAGAGAGAGAAAGCGTTGTCATTTGGACTGACAACCTGAGTGACATCATTGTTTACTCTTATTCACTGGTAGACAAGGAGCAACGTCTAAAGTTCCAGCAAGTTTCAAGACGACCTGTCATTTGATGCTCATTCAGTTCGTGTGGTGTCCACTTGTCCAGCTTCTTTACCTTGCTGATTTGTTTCAGATGGTCCAATACTGTTGGAATTGAAACATCAAACCTTGCTGCTAACCCACGCATAGTTTGAGGTGTATCTGCTTCCTCTACAATTTCCAGCTCATCATTACCCACCTTGGTCTCAGGTTTACCACGGGGCTGATTTTCAGGAGTAAAGTCACCAGACCGGAACTTCTCAAACCATCGACATACAGTGCGTTCATTTGCCACATCTTCACCAAAAACCTCATTTATGTCTTGAGCTGTCTGAGATGCGTTGGTCCCATGACAGAACTCACATTCATAAACACCATGCATTTTGATCTATCCATGGGTTCACAAAAATTGATTTACTAGAGAAAACCCACAATATAATCAGACACCATGAATTGCATTTTAGAAAGTGATGTAACTCATCAAAGCTGTAAAACAAAGAATTGTCAGGATAAAACAGAGTTAATGACTGTCAAACTTGGTACATACGAAAACCCGGCCATTTCATTCTTGATGACCTGATATATTCACCTTCTGTATTGTATTTATTACAGTACTACCAGTGAAAACTCTGAAGATAATCTCGCTTAATCTCCTTGATCAGTACCCCACTACTACTCATATTTATCTATTAAATCTACTCCCTTCTAACTCTAACTACAGTTGACAGTCCAACTGCCATGGCAGCTATAACAGATAATACCATACATCCAATCTGATTACCCATGTGACTAATTATCCTCTTATTTGACCCATCGCATTTCCTGCTTACAAGAATGTCTATCAACTTTCAGTTTCATATTAGTAGTGAGAGAGTGTTTTCTGAATACTGTCAAATGATATGGTTTATTGGTAATTCTAACTGAATTCTTCACTAGACTCAACTCCATGTCTTTAATTGCTGTTTACTGATCTGGTTATTAAAGTAAACCTGATCTGGCAGTTTAGCTTGGCATTCTTTATTAATTTACCTTGTTGGAAAATATTAACTGTCCTCTCATATCACACATGCACATGACATGCTCTGTCTCTTTCAATAGAATTATCAGCCTCTTTTTCTAATCTTTCCATCCAGCTAATGCATTCACTGGTCACATCTATTTTAATGGTCAGTAGAAAATTGATATTTATCTTCCAATCATTTTTGACTATTATTATAACTGCATTGATACAGATTTCACACGTGCTGGCATGGCTGGGTTCTGATTTTATAGGCATGGCTGTCTGGATACAGAGTTCAATCCGCTACTGTATGCTTTCAGGTTCTATCCTATTGTGTGGTACCATGGGCACATTAATGCCATGTGAGTGAAATTGGCAGCCACAAACTTCCTGAAAACCTGTGTGGGTGTGGGTGTAGGTGTGTGGGTGTGGGGGTGGGTGTGTGTATGCGGGTGTGTGTGTGTGTGTGTGTGTGTGTGCGCGTGCGTGCGCATGAATTTATGCATGTAAATTTAGCTTAATTGTCAAAAGTGATTTTGTCATTCAAAAGAAGTTTTAAACTTTTTTGCTACCATATTTTTGTTAAAATAAGCAGCTTTTGTTTATATTTTGAGCCAATGTGTGTGTATGTGTGTGTGTGTAAATAAATAACTTTAATTGCTCTGAAACATTAAGCTGTTGCTTGGAACATATATTATCATGAAATTTTGATGGACGGTTTTAATTGAGACTACTTTAAAACAGTGAATTTGTGTCATAGAGCTTTGAGGCAGTCTGGCTGTTAGCTTGGCATTCTTTATTAATTTATCATGTTGCAGAATATTAACTGTCCTTTCTCTCTCTCTCTCTCTTTCTCTCTCTCTCTCTCTTTCTCTCTCTCTTTCTCTCTCTCTTTCTCTCTCTCTCTCTCTCTCTCTCTCTCTCTCTCTCACACACTATATGTTCTCTCTTTCTGTTGGTGATACCAATGCACCTCCTCCTGAGGGTTTATACATTATTTTTTAGGTGCGGAGATAATAGCAACTGAGAGTGTGAAAAAGTTAATCAAGTGACTTCTAAATTAGATTGGTGACTGAGAGAAAAAGACCTTAATGATAATTTTGTTTTCGCTTACATATTCTTTAACCCTTTATTTATTCACATTGCTTTGAGCTAATTGTGCATTATCTAACAGCTTTGAGATTTTGATAATGTGATTGTTTATTTTTAGAATGATATTGTAGGAGAGATGTGAAAGGCTGGATCTGGCTAGTTTTAACATAGAACAAGTAGAATAGTAGGGTCAGGTATGGCCAGTTTAAATGTTAAAGCTTTATGAAATGTATATAATCATTAACCTAATTAACATTGGTGAGGCCTGGTAAGGGCTTTGAATTCTGGTTAAAGGGAAACAAATGCATCCTCAGTTTGTTTCTGAGCTCTTTGTTTTGCCTGCTACATCAAGAACGTTCTCATACCTCTATAGTTTGCTATTGGCTTGGGGCATATTCTTTTCTACTCTAGGCAGAAGACCCAAAATTATTGGGGAGGGATGGGGGCAGTCGATTAGATCGACCCTAGTACACAACTGGTACTTAATTTGTTGACCGTGACGGAATTTGAACTCAGAATGTAAAGACAGACGAAATACCGCTATGCATTTTGCCCGGCATGCTAATGTTTCTGCCAGCTCACCACCTTTGGTTTGGGACATATTGCTTTTAGGAATGCTGCAAGCTTAAAAAAGAAGCAAAAATAGATGTTCAAATGTTATTATTATGAGAATGAAGTATATAAAAGAAAATCTTGCATTTCAATTTACAGTCATCTGTAAGCTGTCATCTTTGTATCTCTTTCTCACTTATCTCTTGGTTTCCACGGAAAGAAATATTTCTAAATTTATTATTGGCTTCAGAGTAGCATGAAATAGAGAAGTATGCTTTGCAATCACATGATTTTGAGTTTGATCCAATTACACAGTACCTTGGGCAAGTGTTTTGGTTGTTGAAAACAACAGAAGTTTGTTAGATTGACCACATCTGTTAATGAGTGGTAAATTGTCAGCTGATTTTAACTTCATTGTCTTGGATGTCTTCAGGGAAGTTCATGCTAATGCAAGCACTCAAACCATTATCAAAGCTTCAAAGATATTTGTTTTTTCTTCAACTAATTAAAAACAAAAAAAATTGTGATATTGTGTGAAACACTTCATTTCCCACTGCTCTAATCCAATCAGCTGTCAGTGAGTAACCCTGTGAGTAATGCCTTGTGAGTGAAATTGGTAGCCACAAACTTCCTGGAAACCTACCTGTGGTGTGTGTGTGTGTGTGTTTGTGATTGATGTTTTTGTGAGTATGAATTTATGCATGTAAATTAAGCTTAATGTCAAAAATGATTTTGTCATTCAAAAGAAGTTTTTAACCTTTTTGCTACCATCATTTGTTACCAACTGTTAAGTTATGGCATCCCATCCAGGGAGAATGTTATGATCTCAGCCACTTGTACGCCATGGAGACCAGGCAACCAATTCTATGTGTCCTAGGACTTGAGACAGAAATGTCCAGGACTTTGATGATAATAAAGAGTCTGTTGGTGCTGCTAGTGTTTCTCTGTCTAAAACCATAAAAGATATTAAGTTTCTAAAGTTTATTATTTGTTGTTCATCGCTGGGGAATGGGATTTAAAAAAAATAATTCTGTTTAATTTTCAACTGAATGCAATTTGTGATTTATCTATTAATAAGTCAAATTTATTATTGTCATTCCTGGAACGGTCTACTGTAGCTTTTAATAGATTACATTCTCAGTATTGCTTCCTCACTATAATTTCTTTTGTTTGAAATTTTGGAAGATAAAAAAAAAAATCTTGCTTTCCAAACATCATCTTAACAAGAGATATTTTTGTCTTTGTCTTCATTGTTATCCTTAGTTTGTCCTTTTTACAATCTTATTTGCTTTTATATCTTAAAAACTTTTATCGATTATAAAATACATTTGAAGTTTTGTGTAATGAAAACAGAACAAAAAAAGAAAATCAAAAAAAAAAAAAAAAAAAAAAAAAAAAAATCAACTGTAAAATGCTATTTGTCATTGTCCAATGATTTATACATCTAAAGAATATTCAAACTTGCAAGTTGGGTGAACATTATAGAGTTGGTGTAATGGTGTAATCTCATAATTAGGAAGCTAAGTCTAACTCATAAAGTTTGCAAGACAGAATAAAATATTTCAGTGTGTAGAAGAGAAGAAATCTGATTTGAGAGGGACCTTTTATGAGAGAGAGAGAAAGTGTGGGTGTGGGTGTGGGTGTGTGGGTGTGTGGGTGTGTGGGTGGGTGAGAGAGAGAGAAAGAGTCAAAATGTCTGCTGATAATGACGTATCTAATTTATCTCTGAAGTGTTTTTCATTTCAGTCATTGCACTTTTTCTTCTTTATTTCAAGACATGAACTATTATTCTACTTTCTATGTGTTGTCTTTTGCTTATTTCAGTCACTGGGCTGTTGCCATGCTGGGGCTCTGCCTTCAAGAATTTTAGTTGAACAAATCGATCCTAGTGCTTGGTTTTGAAAATCTGATACTTCTCCTCTTGACTCTTTTGCTGAACTGCTAAGTTATGGGGATGTAAACGAACCAACATCAATTTTCAGGTGGCATAGATGGGGACAAACACACACACACACACACACACACACACACACACACACACACACACACACACACACACAAGATTTCCACACAGTTTCCACCTATCAAATTCATTTGCAAGGTATTAGTTGGCCTGGGAGCTGTAGTAGAAGACACTTGTCGAAGGTGCTTCTCAGTGGGACTGAACCTGAAGCCACATGGTTGAAAAGTGAGCTTCTTAACCACACGGCTAATTCCTATTATTTGCCGATAGAGACCATCACCTGATTCCTTGTTTTCTACTGTTTCACATAATCTCACTTGGTTTTCATTGGTTTCTAGTTGAAACTTAATTTATATTACCAATGCTCCTGGGAAATGCATGAATGTCATCCAATCATATTCTCACCCCTTATTAAAGCTGGACAAATGTAATTAATGAATTATTTTTTGTAGAATTCATTATGAGTGTAAATGGATAAATATATTATTAGTTTTCTTGTCTGTTGGGATATATTCTTGTTATCTGATAGCTTTTATATTCAGAAATAGTCTTCTTTGTTGAAATGTATTACTTCACCATTCATTTAAATGATATAAAATTATAAAATACAGTAATGGGGCTGATGGGTGAGTGTAGGGTGGAATTTATTAAACTGAAATACAATTAAAGAAAAGCCTGGGAGGAACTATCAGATGTTATAACTAGAAATGTAGCCCAAATGAATCCTCAAAACACAGTTTTCAGTTATGGATCAATGTTATTAATAACAAATGGCAATTTCTATTATTTCTTTAATGATAATAATTACACTGTAATTATTTTTCTGATATTGCAGGCTATTTGTGTAAGAAATCTCAAATTAGAGTAGATTTTGATATGTGATAGAATATATAACTTGGATTATTTTCTCATTATTGAAATACTTTAAGGAATATGAAATTTTAATGTATATAGAATTTTTATATTTCAAGGTATTACTGTAATTTATTTTTGATGGTCCATTGGCCATTTCAAAATTAGCTGAGGTAATTGACACCTTACTTGCAGCATCTTCACATTCTGTCTGAGAAAAGCAAATCTACAAAACTGAACTTCAATTAACAAAAAGCCTGAAAGGGATTCCATTTGATATTTCCACCAAAGTAGCACAAGTGAATCCTTAAAATGTAATTTTCAGTCATGGGACAATGCTATCATTTACTCATATAATTTGGCAGTGTCTCCTCTTTCATGGTCTTTCCCCTTGATGTGCTATACATCAAAGGTAATTAATGCTTTGATACTGTGACTATCTCTGTAATTGGTTTAAACATTGATAGGTCATTTAGTTAGAGAATAGGCGCAGGAGTGGCTGTGTGGTAAGTAGCTTGCTTACCAACCACATGGTTCTGGGTTCATTCCCACTGGGTGGCACCTTGGGCAAGTGTCTTCTACTATTGCCTCGGGACGACCAAAGCTTTGTGAGTGGATTTGGCAGAGGGAAACTGAAAGAAGCCCATCGTGTAATGTGTGTGTGTGTGTGTGTGTGTGTGTGTGTGTTTTTGTTCCCCCAACATGGCTTGACAACTGATGCTGGTGTGTTTACATCCCTGTAACTTAGCGGCTCAGCAAGAGGGACTGATACAATAAGTACTAGGCTTACAAAGAATAAGTCCTGGGGTTGATTAGCTGCAAATAATTAGCTTTAAAACTGACCATTTATGACCCATGGATTTTCCATGGGTACCTACTCGTATAATAATACACTTCCATTTCTCTTAATTCATTGACCAGAGCTTATGAAGAGTTAACTGGAAACTTGCCATTTTTTGCACTGGAAAATTATTGTTGCACCAGAAAGACCATGTTATACAACCAATTTTCCTTCTAGTTCTTTCATTACCAAACTCTATTTGCTCGTAGTTTATATTTTTGTTGATATTTATTCACAATTAATCTGCCTGTCCTGGTAATTAGATTTAGTATTTCTATTTTTTGCTTTGTTTGGCTTTGAGAGCAGAATGACGACAATAGTTAGAAGACAAATTCAATTCGATTGTTTACAATGTTTACCTTGGTGGCGTATTTGAGTGATAAGTATTTGGATAATACCGATGAAATTTGTATTGTGACTTTTGAGGCACTTCATTATTGTACCAACGATTCTGTAAAAAAAGACAAAATGGCACAAAGGCCATTGTGTTTAAGCTAGAAGTCATTGTGTGTGGACATTTTTGTTTCTTGGTGACTTGAAGACCAAACATTTAACAGCACCTCATTGTCTAACAACAACAACTACTGCTACTACTACTACTACTACTACTACTACTACTACTACTGCTCATTATTAGTTCATCTGTCGTCGGTGACAACGACCATTATCCATCATTATTTCAAGTATAGCATAGCTAGGACTACATCATCCAATATAGTGTTGCTTTTTTAAGAGTGCAAGATGTGTTTCTTGAGGGAGATTTGGCTGCAGTTTCTAGTAGCCTGGCTAACCATGTAAAGATCCTGTATCTAATTTGGGTTGAGGTTATTATGGTTAATGCTAAATATGAGAAAAAAATAAAAAACAAACTAGAAACTGTTGTTTATGTGTATAATTCCATAGCGAAAGCCTATATCCATTGTCTGCAAAATCTTTACTGGAATATCGGCTTAAAATTAAGGATAAAAAAATTATGCATTTTCTATTATAGAGAAAAAAGTTAAAAACATAAATAGATAAAATATAAAATTGCTGGATCAGAAAAACATCCAAAGCCATTTTGCCAATCTCACCCTGATTCCACCCCAAATATATTTCATCAAATGCTCCACAATTAAGAGGAACAATAAAAAATATATTGATTCAATAAAAAATAAATTAATATTTCATATATATATATATATATATATATATATATATATAAATAAATAAAAATAAATCTATCATGTTATTCCTGTTTACACTTGCAGCTGTAAAACTAAAAAGAAATTATTTTTATATTTTTAAGTCTGGTTCGTAAGATGATCAATTTTCCACATTTTTTTTCCACACTTTTTACATGCAAACCATTTTGAAAATGTTGGGTAGGTCAGATAGAGTATCTGCTTGTGTTTGTTTTTTTTTCTTTTCTTTTTAATTGATTTCTGTTTTAGAAAGATATATTAGAACTTTGATTTATGAATTCAGTTTTTAATTTTGTCTTTGACAATTTATTGGTTCCACTTCATTATCATTTTTCTTTCAATGGAACAGTAACCATTCAGCCGCCTTCACCACCACTTGACTGGAAGCAGATATAAAATGAAATAGTTACAAGATTATAGAAAAAATTTTGTTTTTTTAAATTGATACTCAACTTCAAAGTGTGTGTGTGCATACATACATACATACATACATACACACAGATAGACAGACAGTATATGCGTATTATCATTATTTAACATCTTTTTACTATGCTGGCATGGGTTGGACCATTTAACAGCTGCTGGAGAGCTGCCCCATTCTCCAATTGTCTGTTTCGCAAGGTTTCTTCAGTTGGAGGCCCTTCTTAATGCTAACCACTTTACAGAGTGTACTGGGTGCTTTTTAGAGAGAGAGAGTGCTGAGTTAACCTGTTAGTAAATTCTTAAAACCCCAACCAAACATATTGAGTCCTATATTCTTTGTTTTGTTCATCAAAAAAATCTGTACATGCCTCTTATATGTGTATGTGTTTTGAAAATTAAAATATGCATGTAGACGATATTGTTTGGTTCTCCTGTTGCCAGTACATTTGACAATATTGTCCAAAGGTTTAGATATATAAGAATTATCTCTGTATAAGATTTATCTCAACAAACATACTTAAAAACACATCAACACATTTCCTTTCTCATATCTTTCTGATTTTCTAATACAATTTTCTCTAAAACAGTCTGTTTTCTTCCTTTTGTCTCTCTCTCTCTCTCTCTCTCTCTTTCTCTCTCTCTCTCTCTCTCTCTCTCTCTCTCTCTCTCTCTCTCTCTCTCTCTCTCTCTCTCTCTCTCTCTCTCTCTCTCTCTCTCTCTCTCTCTCTTTCTCTTTCAACCATTGACTATTCCATCAATATATATTGTTTTGCAGCAAACCTCCCCGAATTCTCTTAGTGAAATATGTTTTCCTTCTTCTCTCATTTTCAGATTTATCTCATTGTGAAACTAGGTTATCATTATTCTTGGAAGGTTTTGAATTTCATGTATATAATCGATCATTTCGGTATTCTTTACTGGAGAAACTCTTTGGTTTGGAACCAGACATGATTCCTGAAGAGGAGAAAGAAGAAGATACTGGTGTCGAGACTATAGAAGATAATAAAAAGTAAGTTGGATCTAACCGCTGTTACAGTTGTTCAGAACACCATGGAGTGGAATTGATTTGTTTGTTGCCAAACTCTGCTCAATTGTGTTTCTTTGGTTAATTGTGATTGTTGGTTTTCCTTTATTTGACCTACACCAGGCATGAAGATCTCACCTTTATATTTCTCTTCTTTTAAAAAAAACTGACCTCTTGTCTGTTAAAAAACAATTACTGTCACTAGTATTAGATTGGTAATGATACCATCATCATTGTTTAATGTCCGTTTTCCGTGCTGGCATGGGTTGGAGGGTTTCACTCGTGCTGGCGAGCTGCGCCAGGCTCCAATTGTCTGTTTTGACATGGTTTCCACTGCTGGATGCCCTTCCTAACACCAAACAGTTTACAGAATATAATGGATGCTTTTTTACATGGCACCAGCATGGGTACTTTTTATGTGGCACCAGCACCAGTGAGGTCATCAAGTAGCTTGCAAGACAAAGACCTTATATATATATATATATATATATAT
>NC_068993.1:62926356-62933750 GCF_001194135.2 Octopus bimaculoides | reverse complement strand
AACAGAAGTGTGTCTGACTACTTACAGTAAATTACACAAAGATAAGTCTGAGAGTAAATGAGATAAAGCAAAAAACAGTTATGTATGTGTGTGTGTGTTTGTTTCTGTGAGCCATATCATCATCATCATAATCGATTAATGTCCGTTTTCCATGCTGGCATGGGTTGAATGGTTCGACTGGGGTCTGGGAAGCCAAGAGGCCGCACCAGGCTCCAATCTGATCTGGCAGTGTTTCTACAGCTGGATGCCCTTCCTAATGCCAACCACTCCGAGTGTGTAGTGGGTGCCTTTTACGTGCCACTGGCACAGGGGCCAGAGGGGGCTGGCAATGACCATGACAAGCAAAATCAACTTCTAATGAGTTCAAATTCTAATGAATTTGAACTCAGAATGTAAAGAGTTGTGCTAATGATTCTGCCTGATTTCTGCATAATTTTTTTTTTCTCTATCAAATTGTTGGGAAGGTATTGGTCAGCCAACCACTTAATCAATGTCTGTGGTGTGAGATTGAACTTGGGACCCTATAGTTGTGAAAGTAGATTTTTCAGTCACCCAGCCCTGCCTGTGCACATCAGGTTTAACTTACTTATTGTAGTAATCCTTAAAACAAATATTGTTGTGACCCATCATTATTTTATTGTTTTTGTTTGCTTCTCATCAACACTTAAGTCCAACTAATGTTTTGTTTTGAAGCTATTTTGAACGAACACACTCTGTTGTTGTTTTAGCACCTGCCTGCTAAATTGACTGTTATATTCAAATTATGATTCACATCCATAACTTTGAGTTGAAATATCTTTGTTTTCATTGTTAGTTTTTAATATTCTACATGGAGTCACACACACATAGTCACATGTACTCCTGTACACATTGTTGTTTGCTACAGATGTAAAATCAAGTAACTTTCTTATGTTTTCTTTTCTTTTGGTACTAACCTCTTCCCCTCTCTCTAGCATTGTTTCTCTTTCTGTTGCAGCAATGTAGAACCAAAAAAATCTCTTCACTGGAGAGATTTAATACCTGTGATAAAAGTAGACATTAATTCTGTGAGTATAAAAACTATATTTTGTTTTATTTTAAATTTTTCTCCATAAAAAAAAAAGTAGTATTTAACTTTTTATATTTCCAAACAAGATCCTGTGTGGAGACTAGTAGTGGTTTGATTGGCAAAAAACAATTTTGTAAAGCTTGCAAATCTGGATTAAGTTCATTTGCCATAGGGAGATAAGAATATGATACCTTGAACAAAGTTATTTGTTCGAGAGAGAACATTTTTTTTCAATGTTGTTAACTGACACAGGAGATATGGGTTTGGGTCCAATGGGCAGCCTGTGACTTTGACAAAGGCCCTGCCTAAATCATTATATCTTTCCCCTTCTTCACAGCAAAGAAATATCTTAAAAGGTTTTCTCAGTCCACATCACAGTCCCAATGGACAAAATGGAAGAGACATTGCCCTGGCAGGATGGCAAGGGAGACCTGCTATAACAGTTCCTGCAAGTCATGGGGCTCATACTTGCAGATAGCCATCTCTGTCTCAGTCACGGTGAGCGGGGATGTGGTGTCGGGGCTGAAAACACTGAGGGTCTCCACTGTTACAAGCTTGACCACAAACTTGTCATAGAGCAACTGATACTTTGACAGTTTGCTCCTCTTGGCTTGTAGCTGAACACACCAAGTTGCTGCTATTCTTTATAGCTTATTCGCTTAGAGATAAGTTTCTAAAAATAATATTTGTCAGCACTGAGACTACAAGATACAAGTGTTCTCATATGCTAGCATGGAAGGCAGTCGTTAAATGATGATGATATACAAGAAATAATTGAGATTCGGTTCAATTAGGTACTTAAGTTGAAGCTCTGAGTCAGTACGGTATTTTCCGCACAGCTCGAAGTAAGGTGAATAAAATCAAAATAAGTAACAGGATATCAAGTATATATATATATAAAAACAAAGCAACTCAGTTTTCTCTCTGCCCAGGATTGGTCAAAGCCTTGTGAGTGGATTTGGAAAAGGGAAACTGAAAGAAGGCTCTGTGTGTGTGTCATCATTATCATCATTGTTTAATATCCGTTTTCCATGCTGGCATGGGTTAGACAGTTTGACTGAGGACTGGCAAGCCAGAAGGCTGTACCAGGCTCCAATCCAATCTGGCAAGGTTTCTACAGTTGGATGCCTTTCCTAATGCCAACCACTCTGAGAGTATAGTGGGTACTTTTTATGTGCCACTGGCACGGGAGCCAGTCAGGTGGCACATGGTTGTTGTAAATGAGTGTTGATGTTATGCTAGTGATGTCATTCATTTCCAATATTTTTGAAAACTTGTCTTCCCATTGGGAAATATCACCTTTGGTAATTGGAAGGGCACTTGGCCAATCTACCTCAAAAAATTCTCTCTGACCCTTGTGAACACAGAAAAGTGGATGTTATGATGATGAGGATGATTATATTAAAATAATTTTTTCCCTTTTTTGTTTTTCCAGGCTAGAATAATTTTTGGGAATTACCTCATTCCTACTACATTAACTGTAAATTTTGATGAAGCTCATATTGTATATACAACAAAACCTGCCTCTACACCATTTGATCAGTTCATGCACGTAATGAAGTGTCGAGCTGAAAATGCACGAGTTATGTTGGTGCCCAGCCCTAAATACAATGGCCCCATTGATGTGTGAGTTGTATTTGTCCGTTTCTATTGTATTAATGTTTTTGTCTCTTTCTCAACACCCTCCTTGCTCTTTAGTGCAAATTATTCTGCTATTACATTTATATTGATTAGTATTTTAAGAAAATTAATACTTCATAAAATTGAAATGCAGCTTTTTAAAAAATATATATATATATATAAAAAAAAGCAAGAATTTTTGCAAAGATCTGTTACAAATATAAAAATAATTGTTACTTTATAAAAGAAAAACCCATTAATTTATCTTGAATATGCTTTCTATTTTTCATACTAAAAAGAAATGAAAAATTGCTTTATTTGGCCTCCTCACTATCCATATTAAAATCAATAGATAATTGCCTGAATTTTCTTTTAAGATAGCATGATGCTGCAATTATTTCATTGTTAAGATTATAACGAGTCTCTTTTTTGTTCGTGTGGTGAAAATAGCCAGGGCAGTGGAGTAAATGCCTTGCTTATTAATTAGTGTGGGATTATTGAGGGTTCAGTTTCTATTGGGGTTGATGTTACCTTTAAATTTTCTGTGATTAAATAGGTTGCAATTGTAATAATCGACAATTCTACTCAGGAAATAAATAAATGGAAATAATTGATCTAGCTCCTAATTATCAATGATGGGGGTGTTTTTAATGCATCTTTGTCAAATATTTTCAGGTAGATAGACTTATTAGTAATCTGACCCCATCAGTCTATTTTGGTATCTTTGGTTGTAGCCATTGTTCAGATTGAACAGCTACATCAGTTTCACCAGTCTTGGGAGGTCATTGGCTTGTCCCTCTCCTCTGACTAACTTACAAAAGAAAATGTTGACTAATGTCACTCATAATTTTCCAAGGGTTGTAATAGTGTAAATCATTAATACTCTTGGAAAAGATTAAGAGTTAACATCCCCCTCCCCACTCCATGTCCTTTCCTCTAAAATTCTTGTCTTAAAACTTTCATGCATATTCTTAAAGCTGAAGAGATTCTTTCTGCTTTATTTTTCTTTTAGACCTCCTCGCAACATGGGTGAGGGATTTGTGGTGCTTCAGTCTAGAGATGTTGAAATGTATTATTATATGGATGAACCAGGTAGGTGTTTCACTAATCCTAATTCTGCTCCATTATGACTAATAATTTAATTATCCAATCCAATCAGTTTCTTGTTAACAATCCTTTCACTACATGAGATCAATATAACAAATTATAAGGGCAATTTATTAGCAGCAATGGTGGTAATTTTGGACTAAATGCCTTGTGCTCTTCTATCCCTTTGAATTCTATGTTCAAATCATATTGAGGTCAACTTTCCCTATCCTACTTCCAGAGACATTAAGATAGATGCTGAATGAATTATATTGATGACCTTTCTTCTTCAAAATGTGTGGCTTTGTACTAAAGTTAGAAATGTTTTTTATTTTTTATTTTACCTTTATTTAGGCTTAGTCCCTCACGAACCAGAGTTAGTACATTTGGCAGATGGTGAAGTTATCGTGAGCAGGACATATCCTTGCTTTGGATTTGATCTGAAGTGTGGCAAAAATACAGATTTCAACTATGGTTCCTGGGCCGACCGACAGAGGTTTGTACGAAAGATTTTCATGTCTGATTTCTTTGGTTCATAACATCATTTCTTTCTATGCAGAGTCCAGTGACAGTTGTAAATAAGAGACAAGAGTGAAGATGTCAGATTCTGGCTCTGACGACTCAAGATTGTCTGTTACACCAAACACATATTCTTATATTTATTGATAGTGTTTTGTTATTTCTCTCATGGAATATACATTAGTTGAACATGGAAAGCATTTTTTTTATGCATAATGAAACTGCTGTATGAAAGTGAGGTCATGGAAATATAATTATGGAATGTTAAATTTACTGAGGAAAGCTAAAATATAGTTTGGTGCTTATAATTGTGCAAACCAAGTAAATTACCATAAATTTCTAGCTGCACAATTCGATTTGATTCTTCTCTTTAAACTTTTAACTGTCACTCATTTCTGTGCATGTAAATTATACACAGTTACTATTGTAACTTTTTGGAAATGATTCTTGGTCAGTCACATGATCATTTTTAAAATTTTTAACAAGGGAGAAGAACAAATGTATTGTATTTTGAAAAATGAGCTAATTTGTGAAATGTATAGGAAAAAAGAATCGTATTTGCTTTGTTATGTTGTGTTGAAATAGGGTTGAATGAGCAAACTGAGGATAGAATACTGTCTTAAGTCTTCTACAGTAATGATACCATCATATCGGGAATATTTCTATACCTTTTATCAGGAGTTATATCATTATTAAAATACTTGGTTTTATTTTTCATCATTAAACATATTGATGATTGTTTCTGTCAACCCAAGAGGAACTTTTGTTTTAGGTTGTTATATTTAGTCTTGCGGGTATCTGTCACCTCTCCAATTATCTATTAGTAGATTTGAGATCGTTCAAATATTTCTAATTATTTAGGACATCTTAATGTCGATGGCTATGAGTTGTGCATCTCCACATAACCTCTTTGCAAGTCGGCATACTGAGTTTAAGGTAATGAAAATGACATATCTCTGCCAGTCAGGGCAGGCTGAAGATGGTTGCAAGCATGTGCTGCCACAGATGGCATGGATAATTGATTAAATACTGATAATGATGTTGCGCATAATGATGGAATGAGACAGTTGCTGTGTGGCTGTGTGGATGCTGGTGATTAGGTACAGCTGACTGGACACAGAACCTGTTCTGGCAACAGTACTTTTTGGCACTGGAGGCAAACACGCAGACACAGATGGAGCGAGTGGGAGAGGAAAAGAGAGCCGTTGCAACTTATCAATTGAACATGAATGACATAGACACTTTCCCGTTCCTCATACACATACAGGCAAATATATTCACGCTCATTGATGGAGGGAGGGAGAGAAAAACATTAAAACGAAAGAAGCATTATAGCATCTGATGTTAAATAAGTCAGTGTCAAATAGGCAGCACCAAAATGCCTCGTACCAAATGATGAGTGCAAACAAGCAGTTGGTGACATTAAACTAGATGCTGGTGTTAACAAAACATATTCTTATAAATATGAAATATAAACCTCAAATTCAGCATCGAGAAAGAGCCAACTTTGGAGTAGAATGTGAGAGTGGTGGGAAGTAAATCTAATTTACTCTTTTGTGAATAGAAGAGGGCAAATATTAAGGAGATTCATAAAGTAATTGATTTAATTACATCAACACACACACACAAATATTCTGGCTAATGTGGAAATGTTATTGAAAACAATATTTATATCAACAATATTGTTTTAGAACAGTAAGTACTTTCTTTCAAATGTTTAGGTTTAAAATAACTTTAGCAACACTGTACTTTGGCTCATACCCAAATATGGCTTGACATTGCTCATTTGAATTCTTTGTGTATGTGTGTGTGTGTGTATGTATGCACGCACATACATACACACACACTCACACACTATTGATTGACTTGCTTCTAATATCTCTTAGGTAAATCAGTATCATTTGTTTCAATTTAAAACACACACAATATTTTAAAAGCTGATTGTTATTTTTGGTTATTGCAGCATGTTCAGATAGACTTGATCTGTATTGAAATAAACTTGATGTGTTCCAGTACTTCTGTTTCATAGATTCATCATAGTTTATTGATCTATAAGCACATATGATTTCAGAATATATCATTAATATTTTTCACAAAACCTGATTTTGTTTTAATAGGAAGAATACTTGACATTTGTTATTATTACTGTACGGGTTTATTTGATGGAAAGTGAATTCTCTTAGTATTAACTATGAAACCTTGGGGTCAAAAAGAGTGTCTGGCCTTAAAATAATGCTTTGAAAATGGCAACAATGATCAGTATAATGACGACTATTATGGAGTTCCAAAGACTAACTCCAGCTGTAGTAGGGTTGAGTCAGGACGATGATGATGATGATGATGATCATTATTTAGTCCTTTGACAGTTTTTCTGTTGTAACTGGATCATGGTTATTTAGTTTTGAGCATCTTTCTTGATGGCTGAAGACCGCAAATGAAGAGGAATGGATTGTCTGGACACTCTGTCAGTTATGACGAGGAGTGTTCCAGTTGTGAAATTAATGTGCATGTGGCTGAATGCTCCATAGACATGTATACCCTTAACATAGTTCTCAGGGAAATTCAGTGTGACACAGAATATGACAAGACCTGCCCTTTGAAATACAGGTGCAGCACATTTTTGCCAGCTGAGTGGACTGGAGCAATGTGTAATAGTGTCTTGCTCAAAGGCACAACATTCTGCCGGGAATTGAACTCGGAACCTTATGCTCATGTGTCAAACACCCTAACCACTAAGCCATGCACTTTCACACCAGGCATCTTAGTGAATGCCCACTTTCTATACCAAATTTGTTTTTGACATTTATCATACCATATATGGCTTTGTATTACACATCATTCATTTATATCCAGTTTCATCATTGTTTTTGTTTTTGTAGATTTAAATGTTTTTAGACATTTTCTTCTTCCAAATAATTTATTCTCCTTTGTTAAATGTTTAAACTAATCTAATCTATTTAATGGAGACATTTATGTTCATAATTTAATAACATTCTTCAAATGAGTTAAAGTATTTCACATTATCAACGTATGGGTTGTGTAATGTGTAATTTTTTTCTATTAAAAATATGATGAAAAAAAAATTAATTACTTTTTACTTCTTTTTTTTTTTTTTTTTTTT
>NC_068993.1:62924755-62925570 GCF_001194135.2 Octopus bimaculoides | reverse complement strand
AATAAAATTTTTTGTAGAAGATTACACACACACATGATAGAAGTAAATAGGCACCCCATAAAATATCGTTTTATTGTATTTTTATCAATTGACATTTTTATGTTTCAGGTTTTTATATGTGACTGTTTAATCATGCCATGTATAAAAGGAGTTTTGGTACTGTTTGAATTTCAAAGAGGCTGTTTTGAAGGTGGACATAGTCAGTGTAAAATCGCAGAAAACCTTGGGAACCTGTTTTTGACAGAGAGGGGAAGGAGTCCACATTACCTCGGCTAGATCAACCAAGGCCCTCTGACAGGACCCTTCTCTTTGCTAAGAGAAGTGTGGAGGATGATCCTTGTTGCAAGGCCTCTGACATAGCGTAACAAGTTGATGTCAGTCCCAGAACAGCTATCAGGTATCTCCATAAACTTGGTTACTATGGCAGAGCAGCAAGAACGAAGACATTTCTTCGACCAGCCAACATAAGTGGAGAAAAGATTGGGCCAGTGAGATGGTGGAGAGGCCACTTGCATTTTGGGACACTGTCATATTCTCTGAGTCCAGATTTGCTGTATTTTCCGACAGAAGTCGTGTGTGGGTCTGGAGGCTCTGTGATCAAGAATTTGATGTGAAAAGATTGCAGCCAACAATGAAAACTATTTTGTGATGGTCTGGGGAGCAATTTGGAGCAATGGTTGATCAGAGCTGGTGGAGTGTGAGAGAAACATAAACTCAGATAAATATGTGTCTATATTGCAGAAAGGACTCCTTCCAATCTTCTCAAGTGGTGAAATGATTAAAGAAGATTCTTTATTTATGGAAGATGGGGCTCC
>NC_068993.1:62908914-62924745 GCF_001194135.2 Octopus bimaculoides | reverse complement strand
AAAGGACTCCTTCCAATCTTCTCAAGTGGTGAAATGATTAAAGAAGATTCTTTATTTATGGAAGATGGGGCTCCTTGTCACATGGCTAAAAGGACCCAAGATCTGTTGAATGAGAATGGCGTTAAAAAGCTTCCATGGCCAAGCCAGTCACCAGATATGAACCTTATTGAACACCTCTTGGACATAACGGACAGGACCCTTCATAAGAAGAACAAGAAAGCATCTTCAAAGCTGGATCTTTTGAGATTACTGCATGAAACTTGGCAAGAAACTCTGCAAGAGAATATTCGTCATCAGATCATTAACATGCCTAATAGAGTCCTTGCAATGAAAAATGCAAAGGGCATGTCTACTAAATATTAAATATTCACACAATTATTACACAATTTGAATGTATGATTTCAGATTTAAATAAATTTTAATGATTATATGGGTGGCTTATAATCCCATTTTTACCTCTGGTGGTCCATATTAGCTTGGCCTCTATCCTTTGACCTGTCTAGCATGAGAGAGGCTCTATCAGGGGCTTGTGCTCCATTGGCAGGGCTCTCATGGTCATTGAAGCTCACAGACTGCCACACTGCAAGAAGGACTGGACCTTGTGGTGGAAATTTAAAATGGTCTTATTATAAAATGTTTTATTCATAGCCTTGGAGATGTAAACAAGGAAAAGCAGTGCGAATCACAACAAAAAAGAAAAATGGCAAAAACTACTTTATTTGTCTAAGTTTTGTTTTTCTTTTCTTCCTATCTTTCCAGAGAACATCTCTGGAAGTTTTTCTTTCCTGCAGACTATCAACCTTTGCAACCCACCAGAGATCCTAGCCCAGGTGAGCGGAGGCAGTACAAAGCATTTGAATTTCGTATGAGTATTATTGCCAAAGCAACTGTGGATATACTCTTTACCAAAAATTCTGTAAGTGCAGTTTCTGTACTCTTTTGTTTTTTTATCCACTTCAGTCTTCTTTCTTTCTCTCCCTCTTTACATTTCTTTCTTGCACTTATATAAACACACTGGCAGAAGTGTTAGTGTGGTTGTCTTATTTATTCACATTCAGAAATGATATTACTATCCTCCAAACTACGATTCTCTTAAAGACCTTTTGATTTTGATGTGTGAATAATTTGTTCCTGTTGTCCGTTAGATAACTTGGATTACTGCACTTGGAATATCTGAACTATCTGTACACCCTTTGAAATCAAATCTGCTTCTTTCTTAAATATTGAATTATAATTATATCTGTAGAGAATCCCACCAGAAACTACTTCTATCTATACACAGTTTATTTTTATGCACACGGTACAGATTATTTTAACCATGTCTGTCTGATCTTTAACCCTTTAGTGTTTAAACCAGCCATATCCGGCCCAATATATTCTACATGTTTTATATTCAAACTGGCCATATCTAGCCTCTCACACCTAACCTACATTGACATTCTAAAAATAAACAATCACATCATTGAAACCTCAAAGCTATAAGATAATGCATGATTAATTCAAAGCAATGCGAGTGAAAAAGTATTACATTTAACAGGGTAATCTGAACACTAATGGGTAAATATGGGATGGTTAGTTTTAGTAATTCCTCGGTCTCTATTTGAAAGTATATTTGCTGAGAGAAATTTTCATGACCGACACCACCACCACCACCACTACTACCACCACCACAAATATTTATTTAGAAAGATGTTTTAGATTATTGAAAATGTTTTTTTTTCTCCCTTTGTCAACAGGTCAATCAAGCTATACATATGAACACAGGGCAAGGTTCATATGTAGAAGCTAACATTCCATGGATTATCGGAGAAACGGGTTACACTACAAAAATAACTGGTCAGTTGTTACTTCTTGATGCCACAACCAGTCTTCAGTTTCGGTCCTTGGTTGACTGTGAGACATTTGAGGTGAGTATAGAACACTTGTGTTGACTGTGTATGAGTAACATGTAGAGCTAATAGCAAAGGCTTTGAGATCAAATCTTGGCATTCCATTGCATTTTTGAGGAAGTTACAGTATCTAGCATGAGTCTTTCATATTGATTTAAAATTTTGGCCCAAGGTCATCAGTTTCTGGGAAGTGGGATAACCAATTACATCAACTGCAGTACTTATTCATTGACCCCGAAAAGATGAAGGGCAAAGGTGACTTCAGCAGCAGCAGTTGAATTTAGGACACAAAGACAGATGAAGTGCCACCGAGCATTTTGCCTGGCGTGCTAATGATTCTGCCATCTTATGAGGCATTCATATTGGGTATAGAGTGTGGTGGGCAAATTTGAACTCAGAATATGGAGCCAGAAGAAATGCTACTAAGCATTTTATCCAATGTGCTAACAATTCTGTTCAGCTTGCTGCCTTCAGTTGGTCAGTAATTAAAAAGACTTTCCAACTGGGACAATTCTATCCTGTTTCCAAACTCAGTATATCCAAGCCTACATTATCCCATGCAGCCTTTTTCTAAGACTCTACAATGTGATTTGGTGGAGATTTGGCTGTTATTTCAAGTAGACTGAACAACCATGCAGAGACTCCTCCATTGGTTCATGGAATTCTGGTTGTTTGCTTTGCTGACTTGGGCAGCTGCAAGTATTGTTGTTTTATGTTTGTTTTTTTTTAATTTTTCATTGCTATTGCTAATTATGTCAACAGCACAGTGGACAGAAATAGAATTGATTTTTTATTATAATTCCAGTTGTAGTTGTTGTCAATCAGATATTCTCTGCAAGTCTACAACCCATCACACTATTATAAATATTCACAGTGCATAATAATTATAACTTAAATATTCAACTGGTAATTCTACAGTAGTCAAAATCTCACCAAAATCAATATTGAGTAACCAGGTCTTGATTAAATCTTTTAAAATATTTTAACCTATTGATCTTTTGCGTAAATCTTTTTGAGTAAATTTGTTCTTGCATACTCTGGTCTTGACACCTTACTCTTCTGCACTGATGTCTGATGACTTGTCATCGGTAGCATTCAGTGACTAAAATAAATATTAGTGTCCACTCTATATCTCAGTCATTCTCTCCTAATTGTTATCTGGTTGGTTGGGGAGGCAGTGTTTACTGTTGTATCCAGGCCAGAGGACAATGTTAATAATGAGGTTTGAAACTGTGACTCTTTCAACTGAAAAGCCAACATCATATTTATTGAAATGCATGAATTATTTCACATGTGGTGTTGAAGTTCGCATCATTTGCATTAATTAATTTTGTATCACATCAGGATTAAACTTACTATGAGAAGCTTTTGGGATTTAAAATCCAACTTAAAAGAGACTCTCTTGAAAATTCCAATATCTTAATTGTTGGGTTTTTTTTTTAAAGCTGGTTTTTATTCTTCTCCAAAACCACTTTCCAAAGTGATGAAATCCGTTTATATAGATAATCTTTCTTTTGCTTCAGAGCCGGCAATTTTGGTTGAATTTGTTATAAATCTGAAAGTCATGAAATATATATCTTAATTCAAAATAATTAATGCATTTTATATTACATGAATTCTTTTGTCATTGCTTCTGAAAAGGATATTGACTATATAATACATGTGAATCTGCTGCTATATATTTCTAACTTGTAATTAGTAAAAAAGAAGCAAAAGCCAGCAAAGAGGCAATGATTTGATGTTATTTAAAATAGTCTTCTTTGTACCACATTCTTGAAGTTGTTAATTAATATTTATCATCTTTTTTTTCTTAAAGTTCTCCATCAGTGCCACATATCCAATTATCTGGAATAGTCATCAAGACTGGCAAATTGACTTTACTGCCTGCAAAGCAACTGTTTACCTTATCTATGATCTGAAGTCATTCTTCTCAGGTAAACTTTGAATTTTACATATTGTGTTTCTATAACGTACTTCTTCCAATTTACATTTCAATCCTTTAGCATTAATCCTTAAGCATTCAGATGACTTTGTCAACCGTAATGCTGACTTACTCCCACTGTTTTGAATTAATCTTGCATTATCTTGCAGCTTTGAGACTTCGGTGATGTGATTGTTTACTTTTTGAACAACATTGTAGGGTAGGTGTGAGAAGCCAGATCTGACTGGTTTGAACATAAAATGGGTAAAATGTTTGGGATAGATGGGACGAGTTTAAATGTCAAAGGGTTAATTCAAGATTACACCATTTTAACAATTCCTGCACAGTTTTGTATTTGCAAAATAATTTAACACATAAACATCATTGTTAAATGATGATGCTGATGGTGACTAGCACATGAGAATAAATTAAAGACTTGTTTAAGACCCTAAGGAAACAAAGCTTATTGTCAACTATTTTTGTGTAGGAGGAAGTTCCTGACGAAACCAGCCTACAAATTGTCTCCAACTTTCGTTTGATTGTCATTTCACTTAAACCATTAATGACCATATAAGGAGGCTCTGAATGAATTGTATTGTTCTCTGTTTCCTTCCTTTTAAAAGTGTCAGACTGCTACAGTTTGTTTAACAGAGTTGTTTAATGTGAGAACAGCTTTAACTATAAAGAGATTACATTATTAAAATAATCATTTCATGACTGCTTAGAGATTTGGTTGTTATGTCTAGCAGATGGGGTAACTGGGTAGAAGCTCCGCCATTGGCTTTGGTTTATCAAAGTCAAGTTCAAAAAGAAGAAATGAACATTAAACTGTGGGCTTAAAGAATTAATCTTCAACCTTACAGCAGTGAGCAATTCTCTATGGTAAAGTGCATTGTCTTGGCCACCCAGAGCCAAATATATTGGCTACTCGGACATCACTGCACATTATGACAGGATAGAAACTTCCAACCAAATTGTTGTCCAATGCTTTGCAAGTTTATCTTGTGCCATTCATTGGTTGTGAAAGAAAGAGGTTGGAAGGGAGGGGAAGAGGAAGCATTTAAGTTTGTTGAGTCAAAAGAAAAGGGGAAGTAACTGTGTGCCAGGCGAGAAGTTAGAGTATGATTGGAAACTTTAAAAAGTCAGCATTATATTTTTAAAGAAATGTACAAGTAACGGCACTAGTCATGTTACATTTGTACCTGGTAGTGAAATTCAGATCTCATGTAAATATGTTTTGTGCTTACTGTAAAAAAAAAAAAAATAATAAAGAGAACAAAACAAGATGATCACTGCTTAGAAACTCGTGTATTGTAACAGCATCTCTCATAAAAGCTGTACTTGGTGGAATCTTCTCAGCACTGTGCCATGTCAGAATTAAAAAAAAAAAAAAAAACTTGAATTTTGGAATTTTGGATAAAGGATTTTCAATTGTATTAATAATTCACTTTTAGGTTCCTGGATTTTGTTATGATTGAATTATATTTGAACTTTTCACCTAGATTCTTATCATTCATCAAAATTCTTAAAGTATTATCTAAATTTACCTGTAGTTTTAAACTTCTTTTGTTTTTATCATTCAAACAAAACAGAAATCTTTTTTTTTGTTTCATGTTAGATCTGACTGATGATTGGTCAAGTCGGCAGGTTCCAGATATTTACCATTTTGTTCCATACACTTGGCACATCAATTTGATAATCAAAGAATTCGAAATAGTTTCACTGGCTAACCAACACAACTGGATTGATACTTCGTCTCAAAATCAAGAGAACAGTGAGTACTGCTTGGAAGTCTTCTGAAGCCACATATTATAGTGATTGTAAAGTACCTTTTTTTTTTATCTTGAGAAAAATGTTTTCTTCTATAACTAAGCAAAATTATTGTCTTTGTCATTGTCAACAGTTTTTTCTTTCGTACGTCTATGGCAGATCAGTTAGCAAAACTGGTGTTTGAGTGGAAAACACCTCAATCACCTCCTAAACCAGCCTTGGTCAGTCGACTCACCAGACACAAAGGAACCTTATGAAATGTCTGTCATCCTACCTTGATGAACCATTAAGCTTTACTAAAGTTAGTGCTGCCATCAAAACTTTGACTCGGAATCCCTGAACACCATTCTAATGGAGATCATGTGTGATGGTCACTTCTATATAAGAACACTAAATCACAGAGGCATAGTACCAGAGTATGGAATTCAACACGAAGTTGCTAACATTGTTATTGCTAACAAGGGAGATAAATCTGTGTGCTTTAAGATTGAGACTCGTACTCCCCACCCCCCATTGCTTGACCAATGTTATTCTTCAAAGACAGGTCCAATCAGTATTAGAAAATATCCCTCTCACCCCACTACCATCAAACGATGAACTTCTTTCAATTTCCATCTACCAAATTCACCGACAAGGCTTTTGGTCAGCTTGGGGCTATAGCAAAAAAACACTTGTCCAAAGTGTCAAATCCATGTGGTTGGGAACCAAAGTTCTCACCACAAGATATGCCTGCACCTGTACCACACCTGCAGCTATGCTACTTACTTTTCTGAATGAAACTATTACCTAGCTTTTAAAAATAACTTTGTTCTATGAGGCCTATCAAAAACTATATTATTCCATGGTACTGTAGGTGTTTCAGTTTTAAAAAGACAATGGACATTAAACGATGATGAGGATGATAAGTGAATTATTAGAAAATTAGTTTTTTTTCCATCCTTGCCCATGATATTACTTTTGCAGGGCGCTTGAAAATTAATCAAACATTTACTTTGGGAATGTGGGACATAGAAAAGGTTGGGAAGAGAGAGAGGAACAGTAGAATTTTTTTATTTGGATTTTATTGATTTCAACATGTTTCTCTGTTTAAATTGCCTTGTTTTCATGTTTAACCCATTAAGTCCCACTGTCCTATAAATAGGACACTAAATGAGAACATTAAATAAGCTATATCACATTGTCTCAGTGTCCTATTTATAGGACACCGACTATTTCCATTTCTACTTGAAGTAAAGGAATTTTGATAATTATTTTTTTCATTCTAAACCTATTTTCAATCATCTGTAAAAATTTAAAAGTAATATTCAGAAATTTAAGTACTCTGGGACTTAATGGGTTAAGAAACTTTGTTTAACCTGACAATACATTTGAAAAATATTTTGTTTATATTTTCAGTTTATGTTGCATTTTGTGGTGATATGTTTGACTTGTCAATTCAGCTTCCCTATGTTGATTTCCTACCTCCAAAAGTTGCAACACGTATATTCATACGAGTGAGTATTGATAAAATTCTTACCTGCGTACTTACTGCTGTGCAGTGAGGTTTGAAATGTGGGTGGTTGTTAGCTAATGTTAAATCTATTCATTGGATATTTTAACCTCAGGAATTAACATAACAAAATAGAAAGGTTGTGTTTAACCATTGTTATATAAAATAAAATATAGAATATTAACTGGTAATTTATTTTATTGATTCTGGGAAAATGAAGGGCAAAGTTGACCTCGGTGGCATTTGAACTTGGAACATAAAGGCTGGAAGAAATACTGCTGAGCCACTTTAAGGATAACAATAATAAAAAGAGCACTCAGAGAGTGCAAACCTCTGCCAAGGCAACACCAACATCCTCTCAACGGTTATGATTTTTAAAATGAGAATGTCTGAAATAAACTCGACTGCTCTCACAAATGAGAATACTAAAAATGAACCCAATCGCTGTCAAAAATTAAGTAAAAAAATAATCCAAAATCCTTGTCTGGTACTGGATCGATCCCAAAATCTAATCAGTTCGTGCCTGTCATGAGGCCAAGCATCTCTGACAGTTTCGTCCGAATCCATTCAGCGGTTCTTGAGATATTTTGTCCATGGACAAACAAACGTGACTGAAAACAATACCTTCGCTAAGGTGGAGGTAATAATTCTTTCTACTATAGGCAGGGAGGGAGCTATTCAGTTACATTGACCCCAGTGCTTGACCAGTACTTCTTGAAAGAATGAAGAGCTAAGTTATCCTCGGCAGAATTTAAACTCAGAATGTAATGATTCAGACAAAATGCTTAGCAGCATTTTGTCCTTTTGGCCTTAATATTAATGCTAATAATCCTTCCTACTGTAGGCACAAGGCCAGATATTTTTGGGGGAGAGGGATAGTTGTGTACATCAAACCCAGTACTTAACTGGTACTCATTTTATCAACCCCAAAAGGATGAAAAGCAAAGTTGACCTTGGTGGAACTCTGAATGTAATGACAAATGAAATGCTGCTAAGAATTCTGCCTGGTGTGCCAACGCTTCTACCAGCTCATTGCCAAAAGAAACAGAAATGATAATGGCAGTAACTTTTGCTTCCGTTCTTTGGATAGCTTAGCCGAAAGAACATGGAAGTAGTTGTTCTGTGTCTCCTCCAGTGTACTTAGTGTTTTGAGTTTTGTTTGAATCAGTTTCTCTCTTTCATGTTTCTGGAATTACTAACACAAATATTCTATAATATATTAAGATTAGTTCATTCCATCAAGTAGGTTCCTCTTGTATATAGAATCTGGCAATCCCATGTTCTTGACTTCATTTACAATTTTATTGCAGCAGCAGCTCTGTTAGTAGAAATTATTGCAATGTTTCATTTATCACAACTTGTCATTTCTCTTCCATTTTTATATTTGGAGCTTCATGTTTATGAGAAGTGTTATTGTTTAATTCACTCAGGGTGAGAGTATGGATTGTCGGTTATTTCTACCGGAAACTGTGACTAGTCGCCATGTTATCAAAGCATTGTCAGAGAATATGAAAATACTCGACCGTGATGGAAATGTTCTTGAAAAAGGCTTCCCAGCTCAAAGGGAAAAGTGGAGGAAACTCACACAGAAAAGGTAATTTACATATTTTCATGTTAAAAGTTTTACTCTCAGACTAGTAAGAGTTCTGTCCCACTGCATGGCAAATTAGGTAAGAATCTTGTATGCATTGTATTGCCATCTAAAATCAAGAAGCTGAACAGATTAAACTAATATTTTCTCTGAATATTTACAAGCTTTTAGTTTTCTTGTTTGTCTAACAGAATCCATTGGTTGAGAGACAAATGGACATAACTTAAAAACAATTTGATTATTTTCTAGTGCCGACTGGATTGATTGTTGGACAACACCCATTGCAGCTTTGAGCATCACCTACACCTATCACCCTATGCCAGTATTGCATGTGTGCAGCGACCCTGTGGCTGGTCTTGAGGAGAACATCAACTCTGGTCTAGAACTTGAAGAAGCTCTGCTTATTCCACTTCGGCCTCTAAGACAAGACATGGTGTATTCCAAGCCACCGGATGACTTTGATCCTATTTTACTAGAACCAGATGTGATCAACCTTGAATTAGAAGTAGGACCCTCAGTACTCTGTCTGTATGGTTCCTTACTTCTCAGTTTGTGGAATATAAAGGTAAGTCACAACTTCCCCTCTGTTTTGTGGCAGTTCCTGAAACTGAAACTATTAACAGCTGTAGGCATCAGCTTTTACTATTTTAGTTTGCTATTAGTTAATACATTAACTGAACTGTCGACTTAACATATTGTTATTTCACATATTCTTGTAGTATAGTTTGTTCGGTCACGCTTTTCAAGAAAATTAGACAACACTCTGCCTCTCCCTTCCGTAAAAAGAAAAAGGGATGTCGATAAAACATCACATCAGATCAAAATTATTTTTTTATTATTTTTCACACATTTTTGTATTGTAGGAAAATTATTTTGGAGAAGACCAACATTTTACAGACTTTTATAATGCTCCAAAAAATGATGAAGAAAATGATGTAAGTTTTCCTAATCTGTCCACTAGTGAAGAAAGATCAGGTTCATTTGATCCTCGAAAGTATCGTCCATTGTCAGTAACATTTTCTGTTACGTTACATGACATGCAGATCCACCTCATAAAGGTAACCACAATCTCTTTTTATTAAATCTTCTCAAATTTCCACACCACTCCTTTCTGAAATTAACCCGAAATTAACCCTTTAGCAGTCAAATTACTCTGTCAAGCGGAATGATTATTTATTCACATTACTGGTTCAATACGTAATATTTGTTATGAATAATAATATTCATAAAACAATAGGTTTATATTTAAGTCATGGTTTATAATCATTCAAAAGAAAGTAAGAAAATGGAGATATAGCATATAATAAAAATTTATTATCTGCTAAAATCAAACATAGTCCCTTACAGCTGTTTCAGTTAACCCTAAAGAATTAAATAACAATTATTAAAATCATTATATTAGGCAAAATCTCTTCAGAGGAATAGAAAAAAGATATATCGTTAGAGTTAGGTATATCTTTTTTCTACTCTTCTGAAAAGATTTTGTGTAATATAATGGTTTTAATAATTGCTATTTAATCTTTTAGGCTTTGTTGAAACAGCTGTAAGGGACTGTTTAATTTTTGCAGTTAATAATTTTTTATTAAATGCTATATCTCCATTTTCTTACTTTCTTTTGAATTTTGTCATATATATTTTTTTAATATTTTTTTATCAATTTTTATTTTCTTTTTTCAGAATTGTAATGTGGATGAAGTTCCCTGTCCTTGCCTTTATGTTGAAAGGTTAGGATTTGAAATGGATAAATCATATAAAGAAACCAAACTTCAACTCCTCATATCCCCTTCATTATTATTGTCCAGAGATTCTACTGAGGTAATTATCTGAATATATAGCTTTCACCTATTACGCTCATTAGACTACGGCCATGCTGGTGCTGCACCACATTGTAGAGTTTTTAGTTGAATGAATCAGCACTGGTACTTATGTTTTGTTTTGTTTTTAAGCCTGGTATCTATGTTTTTTGGACTCTTTTGCCAAACTGCTAAGTTATGGGGATGCAAACTCACACCAATTGTTCAAACGGTGGTAGGAGGACAAAGACACCTACACTTAGGTATATATCATCATCATCATCATCGTTTAACGTCCGCTTTCCATGCTAGCATGGGTTGGACGATTTGACCGAGGACTGGTGAAACCGGATGGCAACACCAGGCTCCAATCTAATTTGGCAGAGTTTCTACAGCTGGATGCCCTTCCTAACGCCAACCACTCAGAGAGTGTAGTGGGTGCTTTTACGTGTCACCCGCACGAAAACGGCCATATATATATATATATATATATATATATATACATACATACATACAGATATGGAAATATTTTACTCTCAAACACATAATAATAATGCTGAAAAGCATAAATAGGATAGAACATCCTTATATTGCAGAAAAATTTGTTAGCAGCCAGCTATGAGACTTGAACTCACATCTCTGTGATTACCAGTCATAGTGCTTTACCTTTAAACTACCTAGAAACTTTGTTTGTTTACATACATCGTAATTTCTATATATATATATATATATATATATATAATTGTAAGGTCCAAGGATTGAGGTATAGAAAGGTTAGCTTTAAGCAAAGCATGGAAAATATAAACAACAACAATAGTGGTTTACTGAGGTGGTATTCTCCACTCTAACCATGTTCTCTACACATTCTGACTGTATCGTCCGTGTGTTGGCACCTACCTCCTTACAACAATGTAGACATCATTCAACCAAGACACCCTTGGCCTGAAGAGTAGCCTGCATTATATACACCTTGCTTGGATATTTACCACTCCCAAGGTTCTGCTCACTATGAAGCATATGTAACCCAGATTATTATATACTCCATCCCATAACTCTTTGTGTGTGCGTGTGTGTGTGTGAGAGATGGGATTCAGTTTCCATCTACCAAATCCACTCACAAGGCATTGGCTGGTCTGAGGCTATAATAGTAGACACTTGCCCAAGGTGCCACACAGTGGGACTGAACTTGGAACCATGTGGTTGGAAAGCAAACTTGTTAACCACACAGCCACTCTTGCACCTTTTTGTCTATTGTACCAAAACTGGCTGTTAAATATAAATTGATGACTTGTGATAAGGTAGCTTTCCTTGTTTCATTGATATTCTAGCTACAAAACTATTTTATTAGAAAGTTGTTCTAATTACAAAATTATTTGCTTTGTCTTTTCTAATTGCAGAGAGATGCTGAGCATGCTCATATACATGAAGGACATTTGGCTTTATCGGGTCTGCAAGTGCGGGGACATGCTATGTTTTCAGGAGAGGGGTTACCACTAGATCGGGATACAATAGAATATGCATGGCTTGTCGAAGTCATTGTCGGTAGTCTTTCTGGAAGACTGACATCTCCCCAGGTAACAAAACCGCTTGGATGTTTCTCATTCTCTTTATTTTTAATCAACAGTTAGAAATGTTAATTTTGTCTCTACCATGTAGGTATCTGGATTGCACCTGGTCATTTAACTGACTACCTGCATACTATAGATTTATTTAATTAGAACTAACCTGAAACTATACTATACTGTACACACATGTTTATACTCATTTTTATATATACACACATACTCGTATATACTTACACACAAAAGTACACACATACAGGCAACACACATCTGCACACCCATGCACACTTGCAAAGATATATAATAGTGTAAAATTTATATAGTTATATTTTTGTTACTGTTTTTTTTTTCTTTTTGCTTTTAGGTTCAAAGTATTGTTGAATTTCTTGAAACGTTCATTATGCTTGTTGACGATTCTGAAAATATTTTGCAATCCCCCATACCATACAGAATGTGCCAACATGGCCTACCTCAACCGCAATGTCGAATGTTTCCACAATATCCATTCTGTTGCCCTTCACCCGAAGACATCAAATACAGAATGACACGAGCCTCTGTTGATTCCATCAATTTGCATTTTGTTGAATTTGGTTCGTCTTCCAATCTCCAGGTAAACGTTTTATTTCATTAATGTTAACAACTTTACATAATGATTTACGTAAATTTTCCTATGTATCAAAATTTTGATTAGTTGCAAGAATCTCTTGCAAATCACATCCTACTCTCTTAGAAAAGAACACACACGATGATGTATGAGGTTTGAATAGCACACCAAAGAGGCTAGCTCAGCGATTGCAGTGCTGAGTGTGTTACCTCGACTTTCAAGTTTCATAATAATTACATCAGTGATCGATCTACACATTCTAGAGTAAATGTATATTTGATGCATTTAGTGATTTACTGCAAGTTGAACAACAATGGATTTAGAAGAACAACTTTCCCAAAGAAATAGGCATCTGTAAAAGCTGTCTGAGTTGAAAAACGGGGATGCATTGTGTAGCTGCATAATGTGTGGCACATATTGACCGATAAACAGAAAGAAGACTGAGGCACACTCAGTCTGGAGTTGTTTGGTTGTTTGGAATCTAATGAGATCTCTGCCATAACTGATGATGAAGAATGGGTGCGCATCTGCAAATGTGAAGACAAATAAAGCAACGAATTTGTTTTGTAGAAAGTCGAGGGTTCTTTTTGAAAAGACTCTTCAGTATAAGATTGTGTCTGAGAAACCCCTCCAAAACCCAACAAAAACTGATGAGATGGGCATGACTAGAATGCATTTGATTATGGGTTTGTTCTGACATGGTCATCATGCGGTTAGGCAGCAATTAATAGAAAAGTCTAAGTATAAACTCTTTGTTAAAAAAAATCAATCTAAACTATTTTTCTTTTTACTTTGCAGATTTCTCCAATAAGGTTTTCTACATGCAATCTTCATGGAATTACTACTCGAGCTGGAGTGACAGGTTTTGTTGAGCAGATAACTTTGACTCAGTATATTTCCACAGCTCCTATGAGACAATCAAATGGTCAACCAGAAGTTTGGCTGGAATGTGGTCAGGTTTCATTTGGTCCTATTAATATTGAAGCAGCAATGGCTCTTCCCAACTTAGAATTTCATAAAATTCAGGATGATTTTCTCAAATCGCATGACAGAAAGACACGCCGTCTTTGGTTCTTGTGGAGATCTGAAGTGCCAAATGTTACTTTTGTTATTGGACGTAAATGTGGCTGTCTTGGTGGATGTAAATTTTTTGGCAACAACAAAAATGGTCTTGGATTTTTCCACCCTAAAAAGTTTTCCTCTGGCAATTCTAGTGCTGCTGTCTTTCAGATTTTTCCTAAGGATGCTGATCCTGGCTTTGGACAGAGTCTTCTCTGTCGAAATAAACTAATGTTTGAGACAAATAATTCCAAAGTACCTGGGTCACCTGAAACTTATAAAGGTTTGATATTTACTCGCGGTTATATGAGTACATTTGGTAGCCCTGATACACCAACAACTAACGTAACTTTGGTAGATAGTCTTCAGAAGCAAATGACTGTTGCTGGTGAGCAGCCTCAGGAGAAACAGGCTGATGACAGTGGTGATGAGGATGATGATACATCACATTCCTCAAGTACAGTGACATCCAACACCCATGGACCCACAAGTAAGACTTCGGCTGATGTCAGTAAAAATATAGATGAGCAGGACAAATCACTAAGTATAACTTCTGATGGGTTTTCGCTGGCTGATCCTGTTAGTTTAAATAGCCTGACAGAGGAGACGGAGTTTGGCAGCTGTAGTTCTGGCCCCGTATGCAGTGGGGACTATGCTCGTCATGGTTCCCTAGCCAGCTCAAATGGTTCAGTCTACAGTTATCCTTCATCTCCTTCTTCTGGTTTTGCCCGCTTACACAGCATGACACAGAGCAGCACATCAACAAAGACTGGATCTCCCACTAGAAGATACCCTTGGTCAAGTCCTGAAACTGGTCGAAGTCGGTGCACCAGCGGAGAATATTACACCATGACATCGATGGAAAGTGATCGTTATTTCACTGCTGATGATGACGGGACCATGTCAGAGACAGAACTTCAACGATTCTTCTATAGGAAACCAGTGTTCCAAGAAGTAAAGTTACCTGGCCAAAACAGCGGCACTGTAACTAATGAAAAACCGGCTGAAAATCAGAAACGAGACAGAAGTAGAAGTTTTGATGTCAATGGTACAACTTCAAGAAGTAAAAAACGACCCAAGTCCACCCATAGCTCAACATCTTCCAGTTCCACACTTTCATTTATGTCTGCAATATCTTCTCCTGATGACATCACTTCCAATATTGTTTTAGAGGACCTCTCTATGGTTGATCTCCACGGTCAAATGAACCAACCGATTACCAAATCTCCTGTTCTCATGTCATGCTATCTTAACCATCTCACTCATATGCACTGCACTGACTGGGCAGCACCATCTCCGTTCTCCACCACCCACATGAAATCCGCCTCATTTAAAGGTTTGAAGCAAGACACATCGTTTTTCTCCCATTCATCATTAACTTATGCTCCATGCCGGTTTTATCCCAAACAGTCGTGGGTGCCACACTTCTCCAGAGTCAAGCAAGGTTTTTCAGTGAGTATGATGAAACCTCGCGATGAAATTGATGTTCCCCAGACTCCACTTCTTGATGGACCCACCGATCCTTGGAACTCATTTATTGAAGAAGAGGAAGCATGTAAGTTTACCGTTACTCTATACATTTGTACAATTGGCTTCTGACTATATCTTTTGCTTTTGTGTGTTTTTAGCACCTTTCCAAAAAATAAATGTGGTGCAACTTGGAACATTTTGCTGCTGTGTCTTGTAATGCATAACTGACATTAAGGATCATAGGTTCAAATCTTGTTCTTCAAAGATAAAGAAATATTATTGTTCTTACTTTAGTTAATACTGACAAACACAGAATGTTTTGTTTCAGAAATGAGGGGTTAGTGTTAGAAAGAAAGAAGCTATTAAAACTTCTTTTTCTGTCACTCTTTGTAAAATACTTCAATTTGGTAAACATCCCACCTGTTCTGGCCTGTATAACTAACAACACATAAGAATAAAGATCTTTTGGTCGAGATTCACTTCCTTGGCTGTCAAAGTTATAGTTCTTTTTTTTTTTTTACCTGTAATGTACAGAATGTATTTGTTGGAATTTTGTAGTGGATTTTTTATAGTGAAACCAAACCCTGAACTATGTTGTGTTAGAGTGAACTTCTTGGCCCCACAGATATGTCTGTGCCTGTATTGATGAATCAGATGAAATCACACACACACACACACACACA
>NC_068993.1:62857770-62908513 GCF_001194135.2 Octopus bimaculoides | reverse complement strand
TATTGGCTGCAGAAACCCACGATAGGCTGAGGAATTTACATGTATTAGCCAGAAAAATCCGTGGTGTAAGTGAGGGCATGATAGGTTAGCCGTGATATGGCGAGGGGTTACTGGACATACTTGCGCGAGCGCACTTACGCTGGCCTACAGTTATCTCCCTTGTACACTTTACTGCCCTCATTCTGCTGGTCAGCTATTTTTTAATATGACCTGATACAGATAAAACTGTATTTCTCTATTTCTCTCATCTTTTTCTTTTTTTTTTTTTTTCATTTTTCTACATTTATCCTTTCATCTCACTTTTTGAAGAGCTTGAAATATCGATGAGACTTTTATTTTCCTGTATCGCATCAAACAGTTAAACTTTGTTTGCACTTTATCATCATTGTTACTTTTGCACATACATGTACATATGCAGACATTCTCTCTCTCACACACACACACACACACACACATATATATACACATACATATGTAAATGGTCTCTGAAGTGAATGGTATGCCTCTCTAACAAACAGTAACTTTCTAATTCCAGTTGATTCCACCGAGGTTGTCATCTCTGAAAACACATCCAAGACTACAGCTGTGATCAAACTCAAGGGTTCAGTTGATATTTTATTGACTCCCTTATTACTTGAATCAACCCAAAGGTAACTTTCTTGATAATGTTTTTCATCTTTTACTTGTTTCGGTCATGAGACTGGGGCCATGCTGGGGCACCTCCTTGAAGAATTTTTAGTTGATCGAATTGACCCCAGTGCTTTTTTAAAATTTTTATTTTAAAGCCTGGTACTTATTCTGTCAGTTCTTTGATGAACCACTATGTTATGGGGAGACAAACACACCAACACCGGTTCTCACACACGCACACGTGCGCACATTTATACTCACCAGCCCTCCCTTAGCCCCTGCCCACCATGTTCACTTACTAGGCCCTAGTCAGCTTGAGGCAACAGCTAAAAACACTCAGCTTAGGTGCTGTGCAGCAGGATCGAACTCTGAATCAAGTGGCCAGGTTATATATATGAGCTTTGTTTTATTAAAGCTTTATTTCATAAAATGTTTGAACTACATAAGTTTTTATGTCTTTCTAGTTTCGTTACTTCCAATTATGCTATTCTTTATTTACTTCCAATTGCAACCTAGAACCATCAGAAGTTATACTTAGTGATTTGTCCTGCTTATCTATATTTTTACTGACATCAGCCGAAATCTTACTTGTGAGTCCATGGGTATTGGATGTCACTGTACTTGAGGAATGTGATGTATCTGTTAACCTTGCCATGTGTCCAGCCTAGTGGAACTTGTGCTTTCAGTACTCTGCAATCACACCCTTCACTCTACTCCATTCTTGAATTATCTCATTTCACATATGCTCTTGTAATGATATTCCTGTCATGGATCGTTCCATGCTTCTTTGCGTTGTAACCAATTGATGTTCTACCCTCTTTGTAGTAACCGATGTCTCTCTTGCATACGAGAATGCAGGTCGGACAGTGCTATTGAAGCATGCGTGGTATTGTCTAGCTTTGTTTAAAAAGTAAATCGTATAATTGATTATATTGTCATGAGGATACTAATTAAAAATGAATGTTTGTTTTCTCCCCTTTATTCAGATACATTGAAGCCATCACTCCTGTTTTATCCAAACTTCATCCATCTTCAATCATTGATCGCCTGCACAGCCGATGTTTAGATCGACTAAAGCAGAAAAATCGCTTAAAAAAACACAGCTCTGATGAGCTCCATGATAGTAATAGTTCTCGCCGGGAACCAATGGAAACCAAAACATCCAGTATTCAAGCTTATTTTTCATTAGCAAAGGTTCGTTAACTATTAGCTCTATTATATTTTTATATCGTATTCTTTCCACAGAATCAGTAATTGTGAGATCACACTTTACTATAACTAGCTTGGTTGTATTCAAACCTTGCTCGGTCAATGTCTTTCATCTCTCCAGATGCGATAAAATAAATACCATTTACATATTTGTTTGATTTAGTTAACTAACTTGTCACATACATAATCAAAGGAATTTAATGCAGGTGCATACAAGTCAAATCTTTTAGACCAAAATTTTCAGCCCCAAAAAATTGGTTAATTTATACACCAAAATGACTTTGGAGGACCAAAAATTCCATGTGAAATGCAACTGGATTTGGCCAAAGAGTGTGATGATGTTTGAATGTTTACACTACATACTATGTTGTCTTGTATGCTGGAAAATACAGTGTTTTTATTGATTGATTTTCTTTTTTTGTTTCTTTTTACCAGATCAATGTGTGTATTCTTCAGACATCAATCGTTGAAGAATTGGTGTCGTTCTCAGCCTTAGACAACATCCATGACTTCACCTGTGTTTCATTACTGGCCGTCTGCATCAGCAACATTGAATGCCAACTACTTTCCAACTGCCACTCTTGTAAAATTGCCAATGACAATAGCCCCAGTAGTAGTCTCCACCATTCCACCAATTTGTTGGTCAATAAAGAGAAATCCTCAAAAGGGGTTACCAATACTGTTGGTGGGGGTACAGGGACTGAGTCGACAAATACAGAATGTTACAAACTGTCTGAAACCTCCAAAGATGAAAATGTCGGTACACTGTCTATTGAAAAAATTCACTTCCAGTTTAGGCGTCTCTTGAAGCACAGTAACTTTTCAGAAAATGTGATTTTGACAGCCATTCCAGAGTTCCGCTCCAAAGTTCTGTTTGTGTTTGATAAAGAGAACATCCCTTGTGAATCAAAGCAAAGCACGTTGAGTCGAGAGTCCTCGCAGACCAGTGGCCGAGAATATCGTCAAAAATCAGATGAACTTGGCATTGGTTTCATAATGTTTGAATGTGGTATGGAAGGAATAAACTTAACAGCTGTGAGGAGGTTGGGTTTCAAAGAAAATATTGATACAGAATTTCAACATAAGATGGAAGAAATTGAAAAGACTCTTGAAGAGATGCAAGAACAAACAAAAACAGAACTTGATAAAGGAGAAGTTCCCAAAAAATGGCAAGACAAGAAAAATTCTATGTCTTCTTGGGATTCAACCATGTCAATAACATCATCAGATAGCCAGTTTCCATCTTTGGAAAGACTTACCAAAATGAGTCCTTTAGAAGGGGACGCTTCCAGTGGAGTTTTAAAACTAGAGACAATCTGGTTTAATTTTGCAGCTCCTCCTCCCTTACCTATGAGGAGAAAAATGGACTTCACGAGGTGGGTGCATTTAAATATCATCTTATTCCATCTGTTGTTGTTGTTGTTGTTTCTTAGCCCCTGGTTAGTTCCGATCATGCAGATGATTAGACATTTTAAGCATGACCAATTCTTTTGGGTTCCAGCGATTACATAGCAATATTGAAAATATTATAAGTTGGCATGATGTCGTTGTTGAAAAGAAGACCCATCAAGCTGAGCAGATACCTGTGTCACGCAGATGGCATCTATGCCAGTGGCACCTAAAAGCTCCCATTACACTCTTGGAGTGGTTGGCATTAGGAAGGGCATTCATCCATAGAAAACCATGCCAAATCAGACCAGAGTCTGGGGCAACCTTCCAGTGTGCCAGCCCAGTCAAACTGTCCAACCCATGCCAGCATGGGCAACGGACATTAAATGATGATGATGAAGATCCAATCCAAATTTGGGATAAACGAAACCCTTTTCTTATTGGTTCGTGGGTGATATATGTTTTTTGTTAATAATTGGCAGAAGTTACAGATTGACTCCTGTTTCTGTTGTACCTGTATTTCAAAAGACCAGCCTTGTCACAGTGTCACACTGAATATCCCCGAGAACTACGTTAAGGGTACACGTGTCTGTGGAGTGCTCAGCCACTTGCACGTTAATTTCATGAGCAGGCTGTTCCGTTGATCGGATCAACTGGAACCCTCGACATCGTAAGCGACGGAGTGCCAACAACAACACCCTTTACTTCCATCTAGAACCCTCTCTGTATCTGTTCTCTTTATTTTCTTTTTAAGTGTTCCTTTTGTACCTTTTGTAATTTAAAAACATTTCTAGGCTTGACTGGAATCTTCTGAGTACTGCAACACCAGCTATCAACTCCTGGTTAAACCCAACTGATCACTTAGTTGTGGCAATAAAGCAACTTAGAGATGCTCTTACTCATCGCAATTGCTCTGTGATGGCCTGCATCATGACTGAAGCATTGGAGGTCCAAAGTATACACATGCCGTACAAGGTAAGGGATAAGACAATTCTATGTTTCCGAGATGAGGAATTTATATTATGTGTACTGTTTATATTAGTCAGAGTGGTGTCCCCGTGGATCAAATAAAGAATTAGGTTCATAATTCCGATATAACAACCGAGTTCAACACAAGACATCTGAAGAAGGCGGGAGCGTACAACAGCCAAAACACAGTGAAAGCAACCTTCAAGACGAAGACACCAGTCTGATAGATATAAACAATGTACAAGGTGGTGAGCTGGCAGAAACGTTAGAACGCTGGGTGGAATGCTTAGCAGTATTTTGTCTGTCTTTACGTTCTGAGTTCCAATTCTGCCGAGGTCGACTTTGCCTTTCACTGTTTTGGGGTTGATTAAATAAGTACCAGTAGGGTACTGGGGTTAATCTTATCGACTGCTCCTCACCCCAATTTCGAGTCTTGTGCCTAGAGTAGAAAAGAAGATAAGCAGTGTACATAAGGTAAAGGATATGGAGTGGACAAATTGTTGATGGAATTTTGGGGGAGGGTGCTAGTTGATTACATTGACTCCAGTGTTTGACTGGTACTTAATTAATTGACCCCTGAAAAGATGAAAGGGAAAGTGGACCACGGCAGAATTTGAACCCAGAATGTGCAGATTGGCAAAATGCTTAGTGACATTTTGTCTGTCTGCATAGTCTGCATGCTAATGATTCTGCCAGCTTGCTGTCTTATATATAATAATAATAATAATAATAATAATAATAATAATAATAATAATAAAAAGAACCCATCAAAGCGTGTAAATCCATTCACCCTATTCCTCTCGCCTCAATATATGATAATCTTTTACTTTCAAATCTGCAGAAGTCTCTATTTTCACTGCTTATAGAATTCCATTTGTGTTTTTACTCCTCTTTTGCAAAGAAGAGATGTAGTATATAAGTTGTATATATATATATATTAACCCCATCGCCCAACAAAAGATAAGTAAAGTTTATAGCATCAGAATTTCAACTGAGATGTCAAAATGGACGGCAGTTAGGCATCTCTTATTCCATCTTCTACTGTTGAAAATATTTCTAAATATTTAATCCCATTTCCAATAACCAGTGTCATTTTTAGCTTGTTAAAAGAAATATTTAGAAAACTAATCCCATTTCAATTTTCTTTCTCTTTTTTTTTTGCTACCTGTGATGTTTTCAAAATCACTATTTCTGAAGAACTTTGGAAATTATATAAGAACCATTCAAAGTCTTTATTATTTGTGTGTGCGTGTGTGGAATAATGATGATGCTAATATATATTCTAAAGATTATGGACATTTTCTGTTATTAAATCCCAGGAATACATTGGTCTTTCATTGGAATTGGAAAAATGGAAATTTATCAAATTCCTCTTATTGATTTGTATAAATTTGCATTGAATTTCAAATTGTTTATGTCCATTGAATGAAGACTCCCATCAAGCTGAATACCATTTTCTTCTCGTGACTTAAACTTGTTATGCTTATATTTTTAGACTTCTTAAAATAATTTCTTCCCTACATTTGGTTTCTCTTTTTTTTTTTTTTTTTACCATTTATTTTCTAATTGTGTGTGTGAATGAGATGAAAGCTTTTATTCAGCCAAAGATTGTTTAATTGTCTAGATTAATGGCTTATATGTCTTAATACCACCCTAAGAACAAATGAGCTCCTGCAGTCAGACGATTTGGCTTAATTCACGTCATTAACATTTCTTAGCATCTATTAAGATGGGAATCAGAAATATTTATAATCCTTGGTTTTCTGATATCCCTTTTAGCCATATTGAAATTCCATACATGATATATATATATATATAACCAAATAATTGGATGTACTATTTAGAGAGTACCATAGACCAAGAATTGAGTTCTAGCTTTCAGAAAAGCCGAATCTGTGTTCCAGTTGCTGTTCCATTTTGTATCACCGATATTCGTAATGACCTTCATAAGGAAGCTAGAAATGTCACCCAATAGTATAAGATTGGTGGTGAGGTTAAACAGATTGCACTTGGTAACCATGTCGTTTTCGGTTCAAGCTTGTTGTGTAGGTTCTTGGGAAAATCTCGTGAATAAAATTTGACAGAAACTGAATGGAAACCCGTCAGATGTATATATATGTGTGTGTGTGTGTGTGTGTGTGTTGGTATGTACATATATATATATATATATATATATATATATATATATATATATATATATATATATATATATATATATATATTTATTCATTCATCCATCTTTCCATCAGTGTGGGATGAAAGAATTGGTTTGTTAAACAATATACCTTGTATTTGGTTCCATACCGATTACTTCTGTTTTTCCTTTTTCCCCTAGGTTTCTTTGTCTTCTTAAGTAATTGGATCAAATAATCAGCAGACAAATTGCAGTTTATAAAATCAAATCTTTGACGGTTGTACCCTAGAATTATTGTAGTCCAGTGGCTAAAACTGGTATTAAAAAAAGTGCTTGAGTGAGAAGACTATTTTAGGTATTTAAGCTCTTTGAATAAAGGATCAAATCCAATGTTTTATATAAACCTCTATATTGTTCCTGGTTAATAAAATGAAGTGATATTTCAGGTATTTGTTGTGTAGGATTTGTCTTTAATTCTCAAATAATAGTTGTCTTCGTTTCCACGAACTTCTCAAATTAGGTGATCGTTAGTGCTTTTCATGTGTTCTACTTCAGGAAGTACCTGCTCATATATTCACTCTGTGCAGTTTCTAAATTTTTTTTTTAAATTTTTTTTCATAATTTTGTGTTTGATGATGATTGATCCTAATTCAGAATTCTTTTATTATTTTCTTTTTCCTTTTTCAGAGAAAATTTAACAAGTTAAATGGCTTGTCAAAAATTCTTCAAGAAGATCCTTCTTGTCAATTATTCACTGTCCTGCGGAAATATGTGAAGAGTTGTGGCATTAGCCCTATTGAAACAGCTGTCAAATCCGATACCATTCCTCAATTAATAACCATTCAGAAAGGAATCCTAGCTCTCACTCGACAGTGGAAAACTGTGCTGTACATGCCACACCTTGCTGATATGCATCTGAAATCGAAAAAGGCAGCGAAACCTTACACTGTGGCATTTACGTTGCCTGTCATGGAGGCTTCCAATAATTTCAGCATGGATGATACAGAAATGCCGATTGAGCATTTTGATATTGTAGATGAACGGACATCTTTACTGCTGGCAGAGGGTGGGTCAATCCATCAGTCTTTATCCATGCCCAGCTTGTCTGGTCATAGCATTCCAGTTCCCCCATCTTTGGCTGTGAACCATCCACCACAAGGTCCAGTTATCATCACAAGTTGCCCTGATGATGATGACGATAATGAGAACATGAACAGACCAACAAAACGAAAGCAGGTAGTGACAGAATCCCCAGAGCCATATTTTCATTTGAAACCTGCATTTGCTACTAACTCCCCAATGACTCGGAATGAGAGTACGTACAGTTTTGTTTCTGCTGCTGGTAGCATGTCTAGCCTGGAACATGGCTTAAACAATACTCCTCCACAAACTCCCCTTCGTGTCAACTTTCCTCGAAGTATACCATTGGGCAGAAAGAGTCCTAGAAACGGAGACAATTTGTATGAATGGATGGCCCAACAACAAAATCGTATAGGCACTCATTTTACAAACCTTTGTCCATCTTCTCGACGACAAGATTCTATTATGACTGCTTTTGCTAGTAATTTTGGTAGTGATGAAAGTAAAGTTGGTATGAGTGCCGAGCACTTAACACTTGCCACATCAATTTTACAATTAGCAGATGCTCAGATGCTGTTTAAACCATTTTTGGAATCCATTGGCCTTCACGTTGAAGGTGTACGAACATCTGCCCTCATGAAAAAGTTTGGTGGCCATCTTTCTCTGCAAGGTAGACTGAACACAATGAAGATTCAGATTGCCGAGTCATCGGACCTCACATCCAAAGGCAAAGGCAAGTCAAAGACAGCACGTTTTATAAAAGTGATCAACACCAGTGCCGACAACCCAGCTTTCCTCTGTGAAGATTTTGTCGTCAATATCGGAATGAGAGATGTTGTTGATTTTGAGAAGAACAAAGGCAAAGACGAAAGGAAGTATGTCTCTTGGAAGTTTGCCATGCACAAACTAGAAGCTAAACCAACTACTCTGAAAGTGAATTTCATGATTAATTGCCATTCCGTTACTCAACATGTAGACATGCCTCTCTTGCGATTGATTCATCAGTTTGTCACAATGATTGACAACATCAATGAGACTCGAGTTGAACTGAAACAGAATCGACCGGCTGACTCAGATTGGCAAAAGACACATCGTAAACAAGATTCTAAAGATTCTACATCCAGTGCCGATACTCAACAATCCCACACTTCAAAGACTCTACCAACCGAACAAGATACTCCTACTCCAGATGCTAGCGTCAGCTCTGATGTATCCAGCCATGACGGTACTAAAATTATCACAAAGCGTAAAAATAAACAATCACCGAAGGTTCGGGTAACTCAACCTTTGGAAACCAAACGTCCTGATAAACTTCCCTTAATGTCTTTGCGGAGAACTCATTTACGGTTCTCTGGTAAAAGTAAGAAATCAGGGTCTCGATCTCAACAGTCGAGTATATTAACCCCACCTCACTCGTTGAACCTCAGTGATTCGGTGACCATCGACATGGGTGATACTTCTTCGCCAGTGTTTGCTGAGAAAACAATAGTTGATGAAATAAAAGAATCAACTCCTCGTTGCTGGCGTACATTGTATCATCTACTTGAACTTTACTCCACAATGCCAACAACGAAGACTCTTGGCCGAAAGCCATCTATGCTTCCTGCCATTGCAGAAGAAGAGAACGAAAAGGAGACAAGCAAGAATGATTCCAAGAGCTTGTCAAATGCTGAAGAAGGAGTCAGTAATACTGCTAAGAGTAAACCAGAAAATGAAGAGAGTACGAGTACAAACCTACACAATCGATCCGTGATTGGTAGAAGTACATTCAAGCAAAGTGAGTGACACAAATTGCCTATTTTTGGAGTGTTATAACCATTTGAATGATTCTGTTTCTATATAATTAATTTATTAATTCATTTATGTATTTATTTAGTTATTTTTCTCTATGTTAGTAAGAAAGGCAATTGTGTTATAACTTTCCGTATATTTGCATGGATGGAGCTTTGAAGTTGGCGTTTGACAGTGGGGTGGGGGAGTAAAATCTAAATAAAAAAGAACCGTATATGGCAATAATAGATATTAAGTATTTTATACAAGACATTTAAAGAACAAAAATAGAAAATAATTAAGGTGGTATTTTATACCTTAATTATGCTGTATATAAAAGTATTATGAATGGCCTGCCCACCTAACTAATGGGTGGCATCATTTGAAAACCACCACAATGCAAGAAAGTGTATTTTGACCAGCATTGTATAACATCCAATAGTATGGTCGATATAGTGATACGCATATTCTGTTTGTCACTAAAACTTTTTAAATATGATTTTGTGACACCTAAGTTTGGTACAGATGTTTAGAATTACTTAGAATTTCATCTCACAGACAAATACATGTAAATGGCTACATAAAAAATTTCTTTCCTTTGTGCTTTTAAGTCAGGGCCATATTTTTATTTGTTGACTGCAGCATTTTCTGATATTGTATTCTGTGTCAAGTGGTGCAGACTAATTACTTATATGGGGTTTAGCTGTTTAAACAGTGATGTACATAATGGTGAACACTTAGTTTTGCTTAGTTACAATGACAGTTATGGTGTGTGTGTGTGTGTTTGCTTTTCCAAATTTATGTTAGTAAATGCGAACTTAAAAAGATGAAATCATTGACAACGAGATTTAATAATTAAAATAGTTTGATAGAATAGTCATTATTCACAGAGCTGTCTTTAAATCTGGATGTCAGTATTGAAGGAATTAAACAAAGTTTCTCTTTATTCCATTGTATCTCACCTGTAATTAGAGTGGTGGTTGGAATTGAATAGGTTTACCTAATTTATGGAAAAAAAAAAAAGACGTAAAAACTAATAAAAGCAATTAATAACAATTAAAACTGTTGGTGTTTAATTGTAGGCTTTTATATTGGCGAGACCATACCACTGGTGGTGTTTGGAATTGCAAAAGTGGAGAAGTTCCGTATTCTAGCAGCATTGAGTGGTTTAAAGTTGGATGCGGAGCTGAAGTGTGTTCATGCCAGTGGAGCATACAGAGAAAAAGTGAAAGGTCAGTCAAGACATTTGCATATTGCTTTTGAAATTTATAATGTATGTATGTGTGTGTGTGTGTGTGTGTGTGTACATATGTGTGAGTGCATGTATATATATATATATATATATATATGGATTCTTTTCATTTTTACACACATGCATGTGCACACACATGCTCCCCACCCCCACATCTTACATTCAGTGATGATGGCAGTTGCCTTAGCATGGATGAGATTTAGGGAATGGTGCATAAGTCAGTTGGAGTATGTAAGAGTATCTGCATGTTCATATGATAACAGACTCCAATTACAAAATATTATGGTAAATAATATTTTGTAATTGGAGTCTGTTATCATATGAACATGCAGATACTCTTACATACTCCAACTGACTTATGCACCATTCCCTAAATTCTATCCCTAATGTTTTTTTCTCTTGTAGGTTTTGTGGGTAAAAGTTCATCTGAATCTTCAATTACTGCACACATCGGACATACAAGAATTGGACTTTTGGAAGGGATTCTTCCCAACATGACGTGAGTTAACCTTTTATTTATCCTATTTATGTCTTGCTTAGCCCATACACACCCACACACACACACACACACACACACACACACACACACACACACACACACACACACACACACACACACAAATAAAAACATAAAATCTCATGAGATATGATAGATTAATATATTTATTTAACCACTTGGATTATGGCTAGAGCATGTATATTAATGCAGCCATGTAAGCATAATTTATTATGCACTGAAATTATTACTCCATAAAGGAGGCTATGAAACAGCTGTAATCTTAACTGATTCATCTCTCATATTGCTTCATGTTTTATGGTTTGTATGCTCCTTGTGAAATAATTTCATCGATCGGATCATCTGGATTTCAACTGCATGGAACTAGTGTGATGCTAGGTAAAACTTTGCAACATACTGGAGCCATTGCTGTGTATAACAAATATTGATAAATGTATTTCTTTTGCATCATTCAATGAACAAAAACACAAAAAAATATTTAGCTGGTTTCAGGTCATCTTTGACTTTCATCAGGTCAAAAATACTATTTGATTTCCTAATGGAGAGAAATACAGCTGAGTTGCTTTGCATAGTGTTTCGTTGTTGCTTTATTCATATTAATTAATTATGCATTAAACACACACCCACACACATACTCTTGTGAGTGTCTCCTTTGATATATAAAAAAGGGTGATGTAGTCATTACTAGAACTACTTTGATTATCAAGTCTACTCAATCAGGACCAACTTGGGATGTTTATCAACTAAAACACGGACTCGAATTTAAGGGACATAACTCTTAATTTCTTCACCTAAATCGTTTAATACTAAAAAGAAAATGTGCTAAGAGAAATAACTCAGTGGCCAATGGCATGTATATGAAGCAGTTCATCTGGGTGAGCTGGTCTTTTGCACGCCGACCCCCATTCAACCCCTTGGCCATCATCGAGCCTCTGTAATTGCTCACCAACCCCCTTTAATTGCTCACCGACCACTAGAGGGTCTCATCCATCCAACTCATGCCAGCATTGAAAAAGGGATATTAAATGATAATGACATTTAGGTTTCATCTGAGACTAATATTTGGTATCATTTTTTGTGTCATTCGCACAGAATCGTTGTCACAGTGGATGTAAATAAATCCCAAGGTTTGTACACGAGTGTTGTGAGGCGCAGCAAGAAACACAATTCTGCTTTGATTTCAATTGGAGCTATTGATGTCGACATCCCGCAGCATCCGGTTGTACTTCATGGTATGATGGCACGAAGCTCTAAACAATTGTCTACAACGTTCCAAGAATTCCGGAGATCAGCTCAAAAATCAAGGTGGGTATCTCCTGTTTTTAAATGTTTTTTTTTTTTGTGTTTCTTAGTCTTTATATCATTTGTAATGTCCAGTTGGTTCTGGCACGAATGTTTTGATGTGGCTGAGTATGGGAGAGGTTGGTGGTGGGTAGCTGGAAATATCTTGTTTGTATGAAGTCTGTTGATGTTTTACATTTTACTCCTTCCAAGCTGAGGAAATGAGAATGCCTTCTGGATTCTTCTTCTCAAAAGTAATAGCAATGTGAAGGAAATGAAATGATACCAAATGGGGGACAGGAAATGAGTAGGGGGTTCAGCTTACTTGCAAAATAACAACAACAACAATAATGGTTTCAAATTTTGGGACAAGGTCAGGAATTTTAGCAAGAAGGTGTCAGTGCTTTGGCTCTGGTGTTAGACATTCACACTGGTGCTTGTGCATGTATTTTTTATCTGAACTTCAGGTTAATTAATGGCTTGCAAGCGGAATTACATTCACAAGGACTTTACAGAAACCCATTGTGCATGTGTGCACATATGTGTGTGTATAGACACACACACACACACACACACACATTGAGCTTCTGCACAGTTTCCATCAATGAAATTTTACTCACAAAGTACTGATTAACTTGAATTTCTGGTTAATGGCACTGTGCAATGAAATTGGCCCCAGAACCATGTGGATGCAAAATGTACTTTGTAACCATACAACCATACATATACTCCTATATGAAATTGTTTCAAAAAAACTTTTTTTAATTTTCTTGCAGACAACCAGATATTTCAGAGTCAATCAACCCTGAAGTTGTTGCAGCAGAAATTGCTAATGCTGCGAAAATGACAGCTGAAAACAAAGCTAAGGCTGAGAACCCGATGAAGACTGTCACCCTTCACATTCACTTCAAGGCTATTCTACAGGGTTTAACCATTGGTGCTTCCTTGTTACCATCTCTTCGTGCTCATCATAAGGTCAGTTTTGTTAATAAACCTCTTTTTTCCTTCGTATTTTAAGGTCCTGTTTGAATTATTGCTCTTAGTCAGCTTTCTTCAAATTCAGAGATGTCTGAGTTTGGCTCTCAACCTTAGAGATGTTAAAGAAATAAACTAGTCAAAAGAATATACAAAATACATATCGGCGAGCCAGAAGGCTGCTCCAATCTGATCTGGTTGAGTTTCTGCAGCTGGATGCCCTTCTAGCACCAACCCCTCCGAGAGTGTAATGGGTGCTTTTACGTGCCACCAGCACGAGGACCAGTCAGGCAGTTCTGGCAGTGACCATGCTCAAAAGGTGTTTTTTACATGCTACCTGCATGGGAGCCAGTCCACTGGCACTATCATATGTAAGTACACACACATACATAATATGAGCCTGTCTGCTGTTAACATTGTGGGTCTTACTGTGCCAAAAGTAAGCTTTTTAAGAAACAGAAATTGACATAATTTGTATGAAATTGGAAAATATGCACTGGAGTTCCTCTGATTGACTAAACCCATGAAGGTGATGCTTCATCATAACCACAATCCAATCGCTGAAAGCAGTAGAAGAACAAAAGAACGTCACAGACTTTATTATTCTAAGTTTCTGGCTAGAAATGATGTGGTTTGTTGAATTTCTCAACTTGGAATCTAAATACACTTAAGTGTCTTAGTATTGTGTACTCACTCCTTTGTTTATATAGACTAAGCACCCACTGATACACATTCAATCTCTCTCTTCTTTGTTTCAGACAAGCCCTATTACAGTGACTGGTATGACAGGCAAGAAAGCACGATTCACAATCGATTTACCAGCGCACACATTGAGCTTCAAATCAAGAGTAAGTTAGATATGTGATCTCCAGCAAACTTTGAACATTAATGCCCTGTGTATTGTTGAAGCAAGAATACAGACTTTTAAATGCATATTTATCGATGATTAGTGTACATTTGAGAGGATAAAGGGAGAGTGTTTGTATATTTATTTTAGTTACAGCTAATAGGTATACATATACTTTCTCTCTCTCTCTCTCTCTCTCTCTCACAAACACACACAGATTAGCCCAGTGGCTGGCAAAGCTTTGAAATGACTGTAAAACCTGTTCTTCATAAAAATTACTTTATACTTGACATATTCATTTGAGTCTTTTCTAAATAATTCAATAATTCAATGTCATGCACACACACACGCACGCGCGCGCTATGTGTGTGTGTGTGTGTGTGTGTGTACATTTATATAATATATATTTATGTATCTTCTGCTATCCTGGACAAAATACTTTCTGAGTTTAATTCTTACCAACATTGATTTCATTTTTTATCTTTCTGGGTTTGAGAGAGAAATATTGCATCAGTCAATTACTGGAGGATTATTTAATCAGCTGATCTTTCCCTCAAATTTGTAGCTTGTATCCGTGTTCGGAATCACCACCACCACCATCACTTAAAGCTAACGAGTCCAGTTTCTTTATTTTCCAGGTCAGTTCATTTGAAACGTCTATCCCTTCATCTGCTAGCATTGATCTACCACCAATTCATGTGTATGCAGACTACAGGCACCACAAAGCCACTTCAACCAATTCTGATAATCTCACAGATGGATTGGTGCTTAAAGAAGGGGGATATTTGAATGCTGTCGCTGAAGTAGGCATGCTTGAACACAGCCTCACCACAGACCTACTCAACCATGTCGTATTTGTACAGAAAGTTTTCATGAAGGTATATATCATACCTCACGGATTCTTGTTTTCCAATTAGACACTCTGTCTACCTGTATGAATGTCCATTTATTGCAGTCTTGATGATGAGGAGCACGACTGGATTTTAATTGATTTATAATTAAGCTGTTTTGTTGTTATTGGTGTTGCAAGCTTATTCACAGGTCAGCATGAGGCCTGCAGGTCAAAGATATGGTGTACCCCCTAAAATTTTGGAGGGGCAATGAAAACGCTTTGAACATCCTCTTGAAAACCTGGGTTTGCATCCACCGGGCAAATTTGGCTCCTGCACCCAGGATCAAAGATCTGATTATTCTGACCATCTCTTCTTGTATACCAGGAACAATATTGACCATCATCTGCATAATACATTGGTTTTCCATGCTGGTATGGGTTGGACCTTTTGACAAGATTTGTCCAGGTGTACAGCTGCACTGAACTCCATTGTCAGACCTGGCATGGTTTCAATAGCCTGATGCCTTTCCCAATGCCAAAACATTGGTTAAGACAGGTCATGATATTTATTTAAGATAATAGAGTGATATGAGAGAGGTTTTTACTGCATTTCTAGTAGAGCATGTCAAATGGCTGGCAACTTAGGTGCTCGATCATTTGGTTCACAATTTTCTTATTTCTTTTTAATGCTTTTTATTTGTCTACATCAAACAGGAAGTGAATGAGTTAGTTCAGAAAGTTTCTGGATCTGATCAGCCAATAAGAATCTGGACAACCAATGAAGGAACTACCATGAGCAAAATCAGAGAACCTCTGCTATATTCTCTTCTTTTTAGACTGAAGGTAAATTATTTGAAGATTATTTATATGTTACATAAAAGTTCCTCCTCCTCCTCCTCCTCCTCCTCCTCCTCCAGTGTTGTGATTCAGAGCAAATTCTTTATATATATATGAAATATGTTGCAACCGTTTTCGTTATGTTCTCTCACTTTGCAACTATTTGACTTGCAGGGCATCCAAATTACTGCCACAACACCAACATCGAATGCAGTTCGGTTAGAAACTGGTTCAATTGACCTGGAAGTATCAAACCGTGTTCAACTAGCTTCACGAGAATCAAAATCAGAGTACTGTAAGTATAGAGGTGTGTGTGTGTGCATGTGTGTATGCATGCGTGTGTGTGTGTGTGTGTGCATATGTGTATGTATATCTATACACAAACACACACAGACTTCATCATCATTTAGCGTAAACACACCAGCATCGGTTGTCAAGCGATGTTGGGGGGACAAACACAAACATACACACACACATAAATATATATATATATACACATGTATACGACAGGCTTCTTTCAGTTTCCGTCTACCAAATCTACTCACAAGGCTTTGGTCAGCCCGAGGCTATAGTAGAAGACATTTGCCTAAGGAGCCATGCTGTGGGAGTGAACCCGGAACCATGTGGTTCTTAAGCTAGCTACTTACCACACAGCCACTCCTACACCTAAAAAGATGAAGGTTTTTCCATCTGTGTGGGAATTGAACCTACACCCTTTCGTTAATGCGATTCAGTGTGTTATGAAATCATTTGGAAATGAGTGTTGTGTAACCTAGGTTTGAACCGCTTCTGTTAAGTTTATTGTTAATACATTTTATGAAATCCATTAATATCAGAATATATAAAGTTTGGACTCTGATTACTTAGACTTTGGTCTGTCAGGAATGCCAAGCCTCATAAAACCACAGGTTAACTTGGTTGCCATGGCAAATGAATAACTGAGCTTACAACACTACTACTCCACCCCTAACCCTAACCCTCCATCCCTGAATAGGACGTTGGTCCATCACAGGGTAACTACCCAGTTATTGCAGGATTACCCATTGATAAGTGAGTGAGCAAGAGAGCAGCATAAAAATGAAGAGTTTTGCTCAAGGACACAATGCACCTCCTGGTTTGGGAATTGCTTCCATACATACATGATGGGCTTCCACACAGTTTCTATCTAACAAATTCACCCACAAAGCATTCGTCATCCTGGGGTTATAGTAAAAGACTGTGGTGCAGTAGGACTGAACTTGCAACCCCCATGGTTGCAAAGCAAGCTTCTTAGTCACACAGCCATGCCTCACCTAAAGCAAAATTCTGTGACGGAAAAGCCTTCACTGCCTCAATGAAATAGATTGTATCGGACACATTTTATTGCCTTGTTCTTTAATTTCTCATATTATCTGTTGTTGTTGTTGTTGTTCAAGTTGTCGATTGTTGTTGTTGTTGTTGTTGTATCTCTTGTACTTGAGCTATTTCTTTAATTTCGTATTTATCAGCTGTCTATGAAAATAACCAGAAGGTTTTCATCCGAGCTCATATTGATCTTAATCTTACTTTGGGGCAACTGTTGAAGGTATGTTGAGAGATAAATGTTTTTATATTTCTTTTCTCTTTCACCCACTTCTCTCTCTTTCTCTCTTTCTCTCTCTCTCTCTCTCTCTCTCTCCTACTTTTGTTTTTCTTTTCACATTTACGTTCATCTCTTCTGTCCTTCATTTTTTAAAGTTTCTTTCTTTTTGTTATTTTCTGTCTCACATTTTCTAATATTCCATATTCTTCTCTTTTACCCGCTTTTCCATTCCATTCACATATTTAAGCTGGGAGGAACCAAGAAATGTCTAGAAAAAAATAAATGAAAATAAAAAAAAAATCAATGTAAGCTTAAAAGATAAAGAGAATGGTAAATTTTGAATATTTATCAAAGTATTGGTTCCATCGAACCATACATTATTAATAAAGCTAAAATGAAAAGCATCATGTTTTAGTAACACTAGCTGTGCCTCATCAGAAGTTTTAAGAACTTCCATAGCCAAAGTTATTGACCTTTGAACTTTACATTTTCTTGTCTAAATAGGAATCAAATATACAGATAAACATCATCATTTAAAGTCTGTTTTCCATTCTGGCATGGGTTGGACGGTTCAACTGGGGTCTGGGAAGCCAGAAGGCTGCACCAGGCTCCAATCTGATCTGGCAAAGTTTCTACAGCTGGATGCCCTCCCTAACGCCAGCCACTCTGAGGGTGTAGTGGGTGCTTTTATGTGCCACTGGCACAGGGACCAGAAGGAGCTGGCAACGACCACAATCGGTTGGTGCTTTTTACGTGCCACTAGCATGGAAGCCAGTTGAGGCAGCACTGGCATCGGCCGTGTTCAGATGGTGCTTTTTACGTGCCACTGGCATGGGGATCACAACTACAATTTCCATTTGATTGTGATTTGGTTGGTCTCCTCAAGCACGGCATGTTGCCCTACGATCCAAGGTACTTTTGAGTGGGCTGGTTATGCGACACTGGTGCAGGTTACAGCTGTGAACTCACTTTATTTGCCGGGTCTTCTCAGTTATCTGAATATAGTTGAAAAAGTGATGTTGTTATAACATTTTCCAGGAGGAAAAGAAGAGTTGTCTCCCATAGGATAATGTCTGCTGTGGCTGAAGGGTGTCAGCTGTGCATGGGTACATGTTTTTTTTGTTCTTCATCATCATCAATGCTGGCATGGGTTAGTTTGACAAGAGCTGGTAAGTCAGAAGATTGAGCCTTGGTTTTTATGGCTGCAAGCTCTTTCTAACTCTGGCCACTTTATAGAATGTACTGGGTGCCTTTTACATGGGACCAGCAGCTGTGAGGTCACCAAGTAGCTAGCAAGGCAAAGGCCTCTCAACTGAGAAGGGGAGTAGTATTGAGGGAGGTGGCTTTGTACCTGATGATGAGAGTTTAGAGTGTGAATAAAGGGGCAGTTAGGGGTCTTGCAGCAGAGGAAATATATGGCTGCCTCAGTTGAAAAGAGAAGAGAGAATGAAGATGATGGTATGACAGGGGTGGGGGTCTAATCTGGAAAAGGTGATGACCACATTTCCAAAATGAATTTCCTTTCATGAGGGCAACAACAAATACATTTCAGTTGATTTCATGTCTGATCATCGACTTACATTTTATTCTGTTTCCTGAATGCTCACTCATCTAAGGATGAAATTGAAAAATTATTCTTTATTTTGGAATGAAGAACATCATTAATGCCCTTATCTCTGTTATTTATCCTTCATGCAAATAAAATCCCTTGGTTCAAATCTAGCCTGGCACAAATGTATATACTCTGAAACAAGAAACATGATATTTAGAGATGAGACCCAATCAAAACCTAGCATACATGTAATATACATTTTAAAGATGAGGATATTGTGATAATTATCTAAATAGTAATAAATTATCTCTGAAAGCAATTTTTGTATGCGCATCTGCACCAAGTTTCATGCACGTGATCTTTAGAATGCTTTGGTAATCAAGATTTTAGTGATTATGATTGGAGTGGTTAATTTACAATGTAAAGAAAAGGTATTTCATTTCACTTAGTTGAATGTTTCACTGGGGAAGTCAGTTACCATTTGTTTCTATTGTATTGATTGGTGTTAAGAAATATATCTCTAACAGACAAGGAAAATATCTGTGTTTGATAGAAAACTGAAACTGTATTGGTTTCAGATTTTTGCACAAGGCCAGTAATTTCAGGTGAAAATTAAATCAATTACATTAATTCCAGTGTTCAACTGGTATTTATTTTATCAACCCTGAAAGGATGGAAAGCAAAGCTGACCTTGGTGGAATTTGAACTCAGAATGTACAGATGGATGAAATGCTACTAATTATTTTTTGCCTGGCATGCTAATGATTCTGCCAGCTCGTTAGCTTGAATGGAACCTATATTAACATGGAATAACTTACACGAGCACACATGCATGCACACACACACAAATTCTTTCATTAATTGCATTAACCTTCATTTATTTTCAAGCTTAAGAGCACGAAGATTCAGGAAGATACAAAAATACCTGTCATTAAATTTAATTATTCAGCATCTCATGAAAATTTCATAATTAGCTGATGGTGATGTTAATGATAGGATAATGATTGTTATGTTTTTTTTTTAAAATTTATTTATTATCTTTCCCAGAACCCATTATTTGAAGAAGCAGAACCTGAATTTCAAACAATGGCTTATTTTAAGACCAAAATTGGAATACGGAATGCTATTCAAGTAAGTAGAAGGCTGTGTTGGGGGGAGGGGGGGGGGAATGGTTTTGCTTTTAATAACAAAATCTAATGTTTTATTTCTAATTTGTGTTTCTTTTTAGTTCATCTTCATTATCATCATCATTTGACGTCCACTTTCCTTGCTGGCATGAGTTGGTTAATTCTTCGCTATCAGCTCTGTGAATTAAAAGTATTGAACTCTGTAGCATTTGTTTTAGAAAGATTTTATGGAACTAAAACCATTATTATTCTTAATACAAATAATAAAGAAACCAGTTCATATTTTTAAAATGTCGTTCAAGTAGTGACAACTAGGACAACTCTAGGAATATATTGTTCAATATACTATTTTATAGGACTATTGTATGAGTTGAAACTGGAATATAAACTTGAGTTTCCGAAAGCTTATCTTTCCGCTAATGAGGTTCATCATTATGAGAAAATATTGTTGATAAATGAAAAGATCCCAATCTTTCTCTTTCTGTGTAGTTTCTGTTTTAAGTTTACTGCAGATGGGTAAGTCATGAGGTTTGTCATTATTGTTTGAAGTCAAGTCAGCCTCAGTTTTACAGCCCTATTATCAAAGATGTTCCAACTGCAACCGTCTTGTCTGTATTTCAGACACGGAGCATCTTGGACTATACTGTTTGATGTATCCTAGTCTTCAAGGCAATAAGACTGTTTGTAGATGATCGAGTCACTACATGGAAGCTTCCTTATTAGTTCTTTATCACAGTGGTTTAACATTAAGCACCTAAGACAGAAGTTAAACCATTTCTTTTGCTGCCTGGAAGATGTAACTGGAGTTATTTTTGTTGAGAACTCTAGGTTTTAAAACCATTCAAGATTTAGTCTAAATATCATTCTGGTTTACATCTTCATAAAATCAGAAACCACTTGGTTGTCCTTGGAGACAATTTTGTCCATGGCTCCTTTAAAACTATACTCCTGCATTAAATATTTCTACAAATGAATTTTGTAATTACGCATTCCTTAATTTTTTTTTTTTTTTTTTTGGACTACATTGTTTGGTTATTTAGTCTTGTTTAACATTTAAAAAATTTATTTATTTCAAGGATGAAATGATACCTGGCCAAGAAGACGACCAAGAAGCACTGCTAATCACTCTGACTCGGCCCATTATTCTAGCACAGCCCCAAGACTTTGACAAAGGTTAGACTTTCTGAAATGTTTGTTGTTAATTTAGTGATTTAATCTTTTGATTTATGTTATTTGTTAGTAATTAGTGAAATTGGTTGCAGTTTGAAATGATGTGAAAGTGAATCAGAAATTCAACTGTCCTAAACACTTTGGTGGTGTTGTTCTTTAATCTCAAGTCGACTCTGCTTGAGCTGACCTTATAACATTTTCATCTATGGCTATTCTCTCTGTTTCATAACCATCACATGGGTTCCATACACTATGCTATACAACATGTCTTTGTGTAACCCTTTAGCACTCGGATTAATCTGTCAAATATAATGCTTATTCATTCACATTGTTTTCATTTAATCATGCATTATCTCACAGCTTTGAGATTTCAATGATGTAATTATTTAGTTTTTAGAATGACATTGTAGGTTAGGTGTGAGAGGCTAGATATAGCCAATTTGAACATAAAACAGGTAGAATATTTGGGTCAGTTGTGGCCTGTTCACATGCTAAAGGATTAAGATGGTATGAGATTTTGAGACACTCTGCACCAAAGTACATTGGAAGTAATAATTTGAGGAAGATTTTGCTGCTTATTCTAGTGAATTGACTGACCATACAGTGGCTTTCTCATAGCCTAAACACCTTGCTGTTATTGGTAGTATAAGCAGTCAAGAAATTGTAGATCATGAACCAACAGTGATATGGTCCATGAGAAGAGTAAAGTAATTAAAAGTTGTGTGTTAATGATGTAAACTTTAATTACTGGTGTTTTAGATTTTGTTGTTTTTTTAGTTACAAACCTCTCCTGGTATAGCAGTGTTCTAACCATGACCATCCTGTCTTATTTCTGACTCAATAATATATTTAGGATTAAAATATCCCTTTTTTAAGATGACGACCTGTGATTTAAGGGAGATTTGGTTGCTATTTCTACAGGTTAAGTGTCTTTATAATGATCCCCACTTTACTTTGGTTATGTTTGAGGCTGTAGGTGAAAGGTTGTTGAAGTATTATTAAATTATGTGATCTCATAATTCAATAACCTGTGTTGGAGAGAGGTGAGAATATGTTATGGAGACTATCATGAATCAGGCTGGTTAAGGTAACATCATCAAAATATTTCACTGTGTTTGTAAAGTTAATTTGGATTATTGTATCAATAAATTAGGAATTTTAATCATTTCTAAACCCCTTTCATTTCAGCTGTGCTAGTTTGGCTGAATTACAGAAATGCTTATGAATACTGGACTGAACAGAGAATGGCTCTAAACCGAGAGGTAATATACTTATATAGATTTTATACACATACACAGTTTAACGAATACTTTGATGCACTCTCACACACACACACACACACACACACACACACACACATCAATAGGCTTGGGCAATATTCTTGCAACTCCCCCCTCTCACCATTGATGTTGTCCAAGGGATAGTCAAGGCATATACTGCTTGGCATCAGTTCCATTGCATGCATAGCACCAGAGCAGATAGTTCATGAGTGGGTGAAGAGGAATTGACATTACGATTCCTGTAAACCGGAGTCACCATTGTTTAACGTTTGCTTTCCATGCTGGCATGGGTTGGATGGTTTGACTGAGGACTGGCAAGCCAGGAGGCTGCACCAGGTTCCATTTTGATCTGGCAAGCTTTCACCACCTGGATGCCCTTCCTAATGCCAACCTCTCCAAGAGTGTAGTGGGTGCTTTTTACATGCCACTGGCATGGGTGCCATTCAGGTGGTGTGACGGAAGTTGTTTTCTGCATATTTTTAGTGTTCATTGCCCCTGTGCATCTGCCACATGCAAAAACTGTCTTCCCAGTTAGCCTTCTTTTGATGTTGCTGCACCTCTTATGTGTCCATAGCTTACACTGGGTCCATCTTATGGAGTTTCTACCTAACCCTTTTCTCTCAGGGATGTTGATTAATCAATCAATCAAAATGGACTCAGACTTTACCCTTGTTTCAAATGCATTCTATCCAAATGGTTTTCTTTCTCAAATCATAAGATCTTTTTGAAGTTACTGTTTTTGTTTTTCTAGTCTTCTGATGTGTATTTCTTTGTTACAGGTTCAGACAGCCACCAGACAAGTAATCGATAAACTGCCCCAGCTTGCTCCGTCAGCTCACACCAACCTCACCACCTTGTTTCTACAATTAACAGTTGATGACATGGGGATTTGTCTACCAATCCATTCTTACAGTCAGAATGTAAGTTAGCTGTTGTCTTTCAAACCTTAGCACACTGGTTAAGTATGGATTTGAATCGGGGTTCTCTGGATGAACACAGATAGGGGATCTGGGTTCCTTGGCAACAATTTGGTATAAGACTGATGACTCTGACAATAGCTTCATTGGAGCTTCAAAAATGAAAAGCCTTCATTTTTGAAGTTATGATGAAATTATAGAGTGATACACAAGCACTTGACTATGAGTGCATTGCATTTTATAGCAGAAACAGCCATAAGCTACTGAAGTTAATAACATAACTTCTTATTCCCTTATCTTTTAATTAACTTCTTATATATGTATTGTAATGTGGCCTATTGGCTTGCTGTCTCTTCTCTCTACTTTTACTACCTCTACTACAATGACCTCTGTTGCAACCCATTGATTGACTAACAATAGATGAAATGATTTTGAACCAGTGCATCTGTTTATCATTACTGGCATAATGACCCTCCCAAGACAACAAAATTTGTTTCAACATATGAATCCATATCAAGTTTTTTGCAGACCAAATACAAAAACGAAATATTTATGCTGGTACATTCAACATTTCTTACTGTCTTCTTTACAGGGAACCCAAAATGTCACTCGTTTGATGGACATTGATGTTGGCACAGTTTTGGTATTAACTATTGAGAATACTCAAATCTCTGCTTGTTCTTCTGGATCTTTAGTGAGCAAAGGACGCTTCACAGGTCAGTATTTGTTTGTATAATGCATCAGAGTTTTAAGTCCTCCAGTGATTCCATTGAAACATATCATCTGTGTAAATGAAAGCCACTGGTAGTGTTGGATGGTGGGTGTTATTTTGGAAGCATGCTGTGATAAACAAATATGTAATTGAGTTTGTATTACTTAGTGATGAATATTAAGAGATGATCTGAAACAGTTGAGGCTCTTAGAAATCATATTTGTGTTGCTTAATGTCAACACTGTCACCTTACTCCTTGACTGGGGCTGGCTAAGTGAGGACTAGACCTTGCAGTTATTGAAAATAATTAGGAGGGGGGGGGCTCCAAAAGGGGTCGCAGGGAGTAGCATCTCTGCCTTCCTGAGCTAGTTTTCCACCACATTTCTTAAAAATCATGGTAGAGACCTTGGTCTCAGGACCACTCATGTCTAGAAACTGAGGCTGGGAGTAAGCAAGGGCATGTAAGGATGGGAGGTAGGAAGCTGGCAGGTGAAAGTTGCAAGAATATTGGGAGAAAGTGTGATAAGGGTGGATGTGATCTGAGGTATATAGGGGTGTATGTAGTGACTGTTGAACAAAGATAGTGGGGAGGTTGGTGGTAGATATGGAATGGTGTTAAGAAATAGGGAAGAGAGAGTGATGATTGGTGCTACAGAAAGGATGATCAATGGAACATATGAGTGGGGGGGGGGAGAATGCATAATTCTAATGTTGTTTGATTTATGCCTTTTTGTTTCCTCTCTTTTGTTTCCTCTCTTTTTGTTTCCTCTCTTTTACTTTGAACATTTTGTGAATAGTTACATGTATTAAATACTGATGCTTTTGTCTTATTCATTTAAAATATATTTTGTAAATTGCCCACCAAAATGTTTTCTGTTGTCTTGTAGGGTTTTGTCTTCGGTTTGCTGATGACTTTGAAACATCATGGGATGAATGGAAACCGGTCAATAAAGAAGACAGCCCCATAATGAACGCATGTGTTGTACCAGAAGGAACATATGAAGTCTGTTCAAGGACTATTAATAAACAAGCCACAGGTAATTGACCAATACATGAGCATGTTGTTGTTGTTGTTGTGGTTGTGTTAAGAAGTGGGTTGAATGTTTGACACCAACTATATGAATAAGAACAGACTTTCCAAAAAAACAAAAGCATTTTTAAGAATTTGTGCATTTCCCAATCTGTTGATAGAAATTTATGTTGAAGATTGACCAATGTTAATTCAGTTTAGTATTTATTGATTTATTTGTAAAATGGTGATCGTAATGACGATTTATTTATTTATTCATTGGTCTTTCGTCATAAGCATTATACATTCATTTTCTAGGCTTATATGCTTTGGAAATAACTTCACCATTGAAGTGTCTTGCAAATTGTGATCCTTCATCAGATCATCATCATCATCATTTAGCATCTATATTCCATTCTGGCATGGATTGGATGAGTTGGCAGAATCCAACAAATCAGAAGACTGTGTCAGTCTCCAATGTCAGCCACAGACACCGGAAAGGCAGATGCTCAGAACTGATACAAGAGACAGGTCCCTCTAATCATATTCCCATCATTGTTCGATGACTGGTTATGTTGTTTGGCTGCTCACCAGAAATGAAATACCTTCCCCACTAATGTGTGAACTTGTACCTAAGAGATTATTTTTAGACCCGTTCATTTCATCGTTGTTGTCCGTTGTTCTTGTCCACAGATCCTCCCAGCAATGCCAAGTGGATATTGAATGTGTTATGGGAGATGGAAGGCATTGATGTTCATCTTGACACCAACATTGGCAAAAAGCTCTCTGGCCTTGCCCACACCCTCACGGCTCTTGCTGGAGACCCGAATGATGACGACGCTGTTGACATTCTCAATGAAGCTGACTCGCCTGATGGAACGATGAGCAAACTGCCATGGGGCCAGGTAAGGCTACTTTATACAAATGCTGTGTGTGTGTATGCATGCGTGCGCATGTGTGTGTGTGTGTGTATGTTTGTCCTCCACCATATCTTGACAACCAGAGCTGGTTTGTTTGTTTCTGTAACTTAGCTGTTTGGCAAAAGAGACTGATAAGAATAAGTACTTGGCTTAAAAAAAAAAGATGTTCTGGGATCGATTCATTTGATTAAACCCTTCAAAGTGGGGTCCCAGCATGGCTGCATTGTAAGGCATGAAACAAGCAAAGATAACAGAAATGATAATAGTTGAAAAGCAGAGAAAGAATTAAGAGATGACTCATAGACATGCGCCAAATGGCACACAACTTCTGACCTAAGATAAGAATGTCTCAAAAAAAAAAAAAAATCCAGAGTTTCTTTGGGCTAATTAATAGCTTCTAGGGAGTTCTTTTCACCTTTAAACTATGTAAAACTGTTTTTTTTTTTGTTTTGGCGTCTCAGTGTATATCAAAACTGATATGAACCATAATTTGCTGTGAAAGATGTCAGGAGGTGTTTTACTAATATTTAAGAGTATAAACTATCCTTGTTTCCTTTTTCCAGTCTTATAACTTGCTCAGTTGAAGGGTCTTATCTGTGCTGGTGCCGTGCAAAAAGTGCACCCAGTACACCCTGTTAAGTGGTTGGCATTAGGAAGGGCATCCAGCTGTAGAAACCATGTCAAAACAGACAATGGAACCTGGAAGATCCCTCTGGCTCATCTGCTCTTGTCTAACTGTCCAACCCATGCCAACATGGAAAAAAGGGACGTTAAATGATGACAATGATGTATCGTAGCCACCTCTATTCAAAATGATCAAATATGGCAATGCTAATCAAAAGTGGATGTAACTTTAAACCAAAATGCTGTGAGTTCAAATCTGAGGCAGCTCTCAGCTACAAATTCTTTTCTGGCTCTATAAATTCTACAACCAGTCAAATACTGGGTTAATGCTGTTCACTAACTCCCTTTCTCTCAAAATTGTTGGCCTTATGCCTAAACTGGAGGCCATAGTTATTATTATTATTATTATTATTATTATTATTATTATTATTATTATTATTATTGTTACCACAAACAACTTAAGCATAAAATTAAAAGGAATCGACTTGCTTTAGTGAGATGTTATCAGCCAGTTCTTATTTGTGTGTGTAGAAGTCTTTCTCTTCTTCTTCTTCTTCTTTGTTTGTCTCTCTTTCTTACTTCTCTCTCTCTCTTTTTCTTTCTCCCTCTTCTTTCTGCTTCCTGCTTTGTCTCATCACTCTCTCACAGTCTATCTCTTCTTCTCTTGTGTCACTCATTTTCTGACTCCCTCTCTCACTCTGTCTTTTCTTTCTTTCTCCGTACTCTCTCTCTCCCCTCTCTCTGTGCTCTCTCTCTCTCTGTCCTCTCTTTTCTCTTTCTCTCAGTTCTCTCTCTCTCCTGTATGCCATTCTCTTTTTTTCTGTCTCCTCTTTGTAGTTTTCCTTCATCCTCTCTGTCTCTCTATCTCTCTCTCTCCTACTCTTTTCTTTCTTTCTTTTTCTTCCCCCTTTCCCGCTTATTCATTACATGATTGAGCTTATTATCTTTCTACAGTTTCTTGTCTGCTAACGATTATTAATGGGCCATGTAATGGGAAACATGTAAACATTGTAATAAATTTGGCATCAATATATACTAAAGACATATTTATGTTACTACTGGGTATATTACTGCAAACTTAACTTCACTCTTTGATGTAAACTGTCCAAGACCAAAGCTTTCAGCTATATATATATGTGTGTGTGTGTGTGTGTGTGTGTGTGTGTGTGTATATATAAAGACGCCCATAGTGAAGTGTACGAAATCTTGTTTCACTGATATTTGATATTGAAGGCTCTTGGCACCCTTTTCTTGGCACGAATGTCTTAATATCTTTTGGATGCTCTTCTGATATATGTATCTGCTGCGCTTATTATTGGTCATTCTGTGGAATGATCCTACCTTCTGTTTTCACCCCCTTCCCCAACCACTTCCTCCTCCTCTCATACACAAACATGTTTACATACTTAGATAACCCGGCACTTTAACACGCATCTCAGCCCCCTTATATTCTCTCCCCTTCATAAATATCTTCTTTTTTCCATAGATGCATTCACTCCAACACACACACACACACACACACTTTCTCTCTGCTCTCTTTCTTTATTTATTTGCTCTGTTTTCCACTCATCGTTAGTATATACATTCTGGTGTGGGATTATATAATTCTTTAATATACACATTTCTTTTGTTAGTTTATTTACATAATAATTGAAAGCTGGAGCCAGTTTCTTTTTCTTTGGTACATTAAATCACTTTCAGCAACAAGTTAACTGTGAGCAACAACAAAAAAATTACCCCAGCTGTGTAGATTCTTAGCATGATGGGAACAGAATACTGTTAAAATGTGCTCAATAAGCTATGTATTCTCTCCTTGACAGAACCATACTAAGAAATATGGAATTCCCACAGGGGCAATTTATTGTATCAGAAGTATTAAAGAACTGGGTAGAGTTTATGCCAGCAAGTCTCTAGTAATAGTCACACGATTAATTAGTGGGTAAGACATGAAGAGATATTAAAACGAGGAAAGCTGCATGTGTTTGTTGTTTACATTTGACAGAGTAATCTGAATGCTCAATGGTTAATGCTTATTTATTCGCATAGTTTTGAATGAAATGTGTATTATATCATACTTTTGAAGGTGGTGAGCTGGCAGAAACGTTAGCACACCGGGCGAAATGCTCAGTGGTATTTTGTCTGTCTTTATGTTTTTTGTTTTTAAAGGGGAGGCAAGGGTGTGTTAAAGAAAGCAAAGTGCTAAATTGACCAATCTACTCCCAAACAAATTCTCTTCTCTTCAGCATGAAGCTCCCACTCGGAGACAGACCATTGCAGCTGAACACCTACCTGCCTTTGTGTTTGATACTACTTTAGAACCCAAAGTGAGAGCAAGACTCATCGAGAAAGAAATGAACGAACAAGCAATTGTTGTTCAAGATCTCAAGTAAGTAAACAAATTAAAATGATAGAAAAAGTACAAATGTCTTGTTTTCATAAGTTTTGAATTAAAATCTTCCACCAAACCTTAGTCACAATTTATGTTCCTAACACAAGCTGAATGATAACTAAGTTATTTTACTAAATTCTTTGTTATATTTAAAATTAATTGAAAGAAACACAGAGCATCTCAACAGAAATGCAGTAACGAAAGGGTTAATCAACTTACCTGAATTTCTAGTCTTAGAAATTTAGTTTGAATTAACCAAGTTATGTTGTTGAAAATATGAGTTTAGAGAATGCAATTCTGGTAAAAAATTATTGCAAAGAGGATGGAAGTGAAGGTTAATTATGAAGTGGAGAAAGAGTAACAAGAAACGTGGTGGAACACTTAACGATGCTTGCAGCTAATAAAACTTTGCTCTTTATCAAAATGATTTAATCGACATTTCAAATAATGTTCTGTTTTTGTTTTTCCTTAATCTTAATATGTTTACAACATTTGTTTGCTCCACAGACAACTTGGTGCTTCACAGTCAGTTGTTGACATAGAAATCAGAAAACTGGAAGGTTTGCAAATGCTATTATTTAATGATTTCCGGAGAGATGTTTTGAATAAGTTGAAAAAACAGGGAGAAAAGGTTTGCTTCTTTGACTCGGCTTTTATTTTGAAACTTATTTCATGATTGCTTTTAATCTAATTAAATTTTTTTTAGTATACCACCATGTTGAGATTTGTGGCCAAGTGGCTGTGGTGTTCAGCTCGTGACTGTAGGGTCATGAGTTCAATACATAGATTTGGTGGCAAGTTGGGGGCTCTGAACATTTGGCATGGTTTCAGTCAATTCAGCTGAAATGAATATCAGCTGGGGTTCATTTTGTATTGGATTGGTATCCCATTCAGGGGTGTCATGTATTGTAGCACTTATGTCGTGGAAACTGGGGTAATCTGTGGCCTAATGAGCTTGTAGGTTGACGACAAACTTTAGCTTTTAATTTTAATGACAATGAGCGATGGCTAAAGAAATATTGAGCTTTATTTAATAACCAGTTGATCTAGCAAGCGGGGCCTCATATCAGTGAGGGGGGGGGGTGCGCATTGATGCCGTCGAGAGGTAGCCCCAAAATGGCGCGCACTCTCTCCTGATGACCCCATACACTTACTGGCTTCCGGTATGCAGAGTTCTCGACTGGTAGCACTTAAAATTGGTATTTTATACTAGTTGTATTTTGTTGCTCTTCATTTAATTTACATTGAATTATTTTTTTTTTTAGGCTTCCGTACTTAAGGACACTTTGGGTCTTGGGCACAAACCTACTCACTCTAGGTCCAAATCATTTGGTGGGCATCATCCACGAAGACATCATCGAAGGTCAGTGAAAGTTTGTCAGTTTTGATTTTCATTTTGTTGATAAGTTTAGAGAGGATAATTGGTGGTGCTTGAGAGCAGTAATACTCATTTGAAATGAGAACCGAGTACAAATTCCTATGTTGTTATATTTTATTTTGCTTTGTTTTGGAAAATGTTTACCTGTTATGATTATTCCCACAGCTGGCATTTAAATTCTGAGCTATTTTCGAGTTCAAGAATAGAAAGTTGTGGCATTTATCTCTTCAAGACATTAGTAACATAAAGGAAACTATTTCAAATGAAAGTAGACCAAATCCTTGACACAACCCACCTGGAAAATTTTTATACCATAACAGCAAGGTTTCTGTAATAAGAGATGATATTTTGCAGGATGTTGGTTGAACTGTGGAGAGATTGAGCATTTCTTTTCTGACTTCAATCCAGATAATATGTATTGTCTCCTAAATTAAGGGATTATTAAGCTCTGTGAAACCCTTTAAACGTATGAAGTAGAAATCTAACCATACTGCTGTTACAATAATAGTTGGGTATTTTTTGGACTAAGATTCCATTTTGTCTGGAAGTTGGGCTGCAACATTGATGACACAACTTATGATTGATACTGTAACTGAAATCTCTGGTGTTTTTTTAATGATATTGCTTAATCACCTTTTATTCAATAATGTTAGATTGTGCTAAACTGGTGAGTCTCCTTTAACAGTTGCTTTATTTAAAAAAATATTTTGTTACATAAAACAAAAAACTCTATTGGTTACATTGCTTTCACTAAATGAAGAATGTCGAGTAGTGATGACGGCCTTGCAGAATACCAGGTAACCTTACTAGTGCTGGTGCCATGATAAAATGCACTCAGTACATGTTGGGGTTGGTGAGTGGACAGATACGACATAGGGTCATGAGGATGCTTTAGTCTTGTTGAGGACAAAACCCTCTCTGGTGCTGTCATATTAGCATGTACCTAATACACTCTGTAAAGTGCTTGGTGTTAGGAAGGGCATCTGGCCATAGAAAATCTACCTCAAAAATTCCCGTCTAGCCCAAGCAAGCATGATAAAGTTAAATGGTGATGATGATCTGTAGAAAGGGGACACATGAAGAACTGTTTAACTCTAAATATACAAAGTTAAATTTAATTTTGTAATCAGCCATTGTGGCTTTCCTGGTTTGCTCTGAACAGATCAGCTTTGCAAACTTTAAGGTAGTCAAATTCCCGAGAGTCTTTATAGAAGTATTCAGAGAATGAGAATGGTGTGTAAGATAGCAGACTGGTTGTAATAAATGAACAGCTTGTTTAAGGCAGTGAGGTGGCAGAAACATTAACACGTCGAGCAAAATGCTTAGCAGTATGTCTGTCTTTATGTTCGGAGTTCAAATTCCGTCGAGGTTGACTTTCGCTTTCATCCTTTCAGGGTCAATGAATTAAGTACCAGTTGCATACTGGAGTCGATCTAATCGACTGGTGCCCTCCCTAAATGTTTTGGGCCTTGTGCCTAGAGTAGAAAATAATAAACGAATAGCTTCTTTATCTGTTGTAAGCAGATAATTTGGCTACATTTACTCATGGATTAATGAGATTTCTATGAAGCAATTATCTTATATTTGGTTATTTCTTTTTAAGTGTTTTGTCTAAGATTAATTGCCTGATGTCAGGGTGAAACCTTGACATTGTATGTAAATAAGTGAACTGCATGTAAAGTTGTTTATTCTGCCCTGACTATGTAAGTAATGTTTATATTTACTGTAATTGATCTTGTGATGTATCTTGAAATTAAATGTAGATGTTTCTGTAAATAAGTATAAAAAAACATTTAAAATGAATATTTCTAACATGATGTCAAAAAATAATGTTAACAATTGGTTTCAGCTTTGTATCCTGCATTTGTAATTTAATTCTGGATAAAATTTTCATCAAGTAATCTGCTGGATAACCCAGTAATGTTGGTTGTTTTTGTTGTGTATATGTGTGATAACTCCACTGTCTTTCAGATTTCATACAAGCTCTTTCTTCTTCTTCTTCTTTTTCTTCTTTTTCTTCTTCTTCTCCTTCCCCTTCTCCTCCTTCTTCTTCCTTTCTTCTTTTCTTCTTCTTTTCTTCTTCTTTTCTTCTTCTTTTCTTCTTTTCTTCTTCTTCTTCTTCTTCTTCTCTTCTTCTTCTTCTTCTTCTTGCATGCTGCTGATCCATCTCGTATTTGGTCATGTGATTTTGTGGGATCCATCACTAATCTCTGTTGCATGGTACTCCTACATGTTTACGTACACAAGCTGTACAAATTAATATATCAGATCATCACATATAGAATATTAATGCATTGTGAAACTTTGGAATTATTCACACAAATTACTTGACCGAAAAACTTCCTCAAGTTAAGTGAGGAGGGGAAAAATATGAAGGATTCACTATAGCAGTGGATTTGGTGAAGGCAGTAGACATGTTTTGGTCCTGTTGGACCTCTTCAGCAAAACATATTCTACTTAGTCAAGTATGGTTAAATATCTTCCTCTGAGGTATTTTCTCTCAGCTATATTGTTGTTATAAAGCCTGTAGTGAAAGACAGAAGATACCCTTTCGGTACATAGAAGCATGGCACCGGATATTGAATATACATTTTTTCTGACTACAAAAGTTTAATTCTGGTTGTTGCTGATGTCATGGCAAAAACAGTTTGTTGTCATTTAGAAAATACTGCACAGGTCACCTTGACATATATGCATGTGTGTGTTTGTGTGTGTGTAGTGGTTCTTTATCTTGACTGTTATGATGGTTATAAGTGAGTGTCACTGTCATGTAGCATTCTTCGTTTCCAATATTCTGTGAGAACATGTTTGGTCAAGGGGAAATATTGGAAACAAGTGAGGGTTGGTGACAGCTAGGGTATCCAGCTGTAGAAAATCTGCTTCACCAAACATCATCTGACGCATTCGAGCATGGAAAAGTAGACATTAAGATGATGATGATGATGGTAGTTTGATAATCATTAAACTGCAGGAGATTCAATACTTCGACTGTTGAGAAGGTGGGGATAAAGTGTGTCTCCCAAGTTCCTTTCCACAACAATGAGTTGATCTGCATTTCTAAACATAGAAATATACTTAAATATATTGAATATTAAAATTTTTATGATTTGTTGGGTTATTAGTCGTTTGTAAAGTTAGATTATTGATTAGCTAAAAGGTGATATGGATTAACTAATTGATTATGGTCTGCCTTATCAGGGTTGTTCTGCTGTAGCCAAACAACAACAACAACAACAACCAGTATCAACATTATAGTGTGAGTCTCTGAATTATCTTTTGCTGGAAAAGAGGCAACTATTTAACACACACACACATTGGTGAAAAAAACATTAACCTGGGGCTCTTAAATAATAAGAAAACGAATAAGTTCAAGAAAAATATGCTATGTGTTTCTATATATATATAATTGACTGTGGCCATGCTGGAGCACTGCTTTTTAGTCGAAGAAATCAACCCCTGGACTCATTCTTTGTAAGCCTGGTACTTATTCTATTGGTCACTTTTGCCGAACTGCTACGTTACGGGGATGTGAACACACCAAGATCGGTTGTCAAGCGATGGCAGAGGGGGACACACACACACACATGGTCGGCCTGAAGCAAGCTTCCCACCACACAGCCATGCCTGCGCCTATATATATATAAAACAAAAATAAAATGAAACCTGAAAAAAAACTTGAAGGAATCTTTTGATGGATGATAACAATACTCTTGATGATTCTTGGAAGTAATCCAAGGTAAAATAACCCTAACTCAAACCTTATGTATTGGTACAATAATATGCACCTGGACACCCATGAGTGCAAGTAAAATATGTTAAATGGAAAAAGAAACCTAATCGTGCATTAGAAACCGAATTTATTGAAACATCTTTTGCATTGGCGAATAGTGTGAATAAATGTGTAAGTGCATCATAATTTGAAACTGGTGATGATGATGATGATGATGACACTAGTTTTTGTTGTTGTTAGTCTATGAATGTATTTTGAGCAAACAATCATTCAAGGGAATAAAAAAAAAAAAAGAAAATGGAAAACCTGCATGTCATCATCTCTAAGAGGAATTCTTTGGAGTATTATCATTTCTATTTTTTCTTCCATTAACAGCGAGTCTAATGGCAAAGCTCCTATATTGCGACACACAGAAGGCCTGGCCGAAGGCTCGTCTTCTGAAATTAAATCTTTAATCACGCATGCCGAAATGCCATTTGAGTCGTCACCTGACACATCTCCTGGGTACGCTTGTCACTTCTACTGAATCTGTCTTTTGTTTTTTTTTTCCCACTTGTCACTCTTTAGTAATTTGTAGTTCTAGTCGTTGCATGCTTTATAGGCAGTAATTCCTCTCTCTCTTTCTTATGCTGTTAAATGTTTGTGTGTTTAAATAATTAATAACCACTCTGCCCTCATTGTTTGTGTCTGTTCAGTTTTGCATGTTCGTATTTTTTTTTTGTGCATGCTTTGTGAGTTAAATTTTTTATGTTGATTTTTTTAAAATTTCATTTTATTTTTATCATATCTTATTTTTATTTCTAAAAGCTATTTAGGTGATTGGGGAATCAAGATGAAAATTACAATGTTATTAAAACATTTGAAAAATAACTTCCCGTGCTTTTTCAATATAACAATTTCAAATTCAGTTTCTTTCCTTTATGTCCCAAGTTCAAATCCCACTCAATCCCTCTTTTTCCTTTTTATTGTTCTAAGCTCAATAAAATACAAGTTCATTATTGATTCCTCTCTGGAAGGCTGTGATCCAGCAAGGCTGCAGTCTAATTACTGAGATCAAAAGGAGAATTAAAATTTAATTTTCAAGATTGACTCTTATGGGATGGTGGGGGAAGTAAAACAAAAAGAAAAACTTCAAGATTAAGATATTTTATTTATTGGAGTGGTTGGCATTAGGAAAGGCATCCAGTTGTAGAAACCTTTGCCAGATCTGATTGGAGCTTGGTGCAGCCTCCTGGCTCTTCCGACCTCAGTCAAACCGTCCAACTCGTGCCAGCATAGAAACTGAACATTAAATGATGATGATGAAGAACAGCTAATTATATAACATCTTATTTGAGCAGATAAATTGGCTAACTGTTCTGTAGCATAACTGGTACCTTGTCCAGAAAGTGATTCACGCTACGAGTTTTCTAAGTGAGGCTAACTTAAGGTACCTGCAACTTGGGCAGTCGCCCAGGGTGCCATGTACTAGGGACCACCAAAGAAGGCTTGACAAAAACAAGCTTTCCCGGGGCACCAGCAACCCTAAGGCCAGTCCTGTTCCTAAGTGGCTGTTTTTGTAGTCCCTCTCTCAAATTGGTGCCTATAATGTCTTTTACTTATCTATTTATTTGCTTTTCATTTAACCCTATAAAATCCTTGTGTTTTTCATTAATCTCTCCTCCCTGTGTTCTCCCTCCTCTGCTTGCTTTTTCCTTGACCTCCATTGTGTTTCCTCCTTCAAAATCTTCTCTCTCTCCGCCTGCCAACTCTTTCTCTATATCTAGTGTAGCTCTAACTAATGACTAAAGCAGAAGCAAATCATTAATACTTATTACCTCAGCAGATATGGTAAGTTTATCCTCTCTAATAATATTCCTTAGCGATGAAATGTAAAATCAAATTAGCTAATTGGTGACTGCTGCCTGAGCAGTAAATAATGGAAAGCCCTTCCATTATTTCTAGGAGCGAGCTTATATAGTGATCTTTGAGTAAGGTATTATATGTAAGGATTACCTTGCTTTTATATAACTCGAATCGATTCTCATTGAGTGGATGAATATTGGAAAGAGTTATCCAGTTACAAATATATCTCCTCTCAAAAATTATGCCAATTTCTAGATCTGTCCAGCCATTGCAACATTGACAAAAATAATATTTAGAGTAAATAAATGAATTTGTTTTTTTTTGCTTTGTTTTATTATATTTTATTTTCTATTATTGATGAAAGTAATCCTAATTTAAATAGTTAATATTTAGTTATAAAATGTCATTTATTTGGCTGGGCTGTTGTTGCTCTGCTGGATTCTTCACGCAGTGTACCTGTATGAAATAGTCAGATATTGTGAGCTGATAAAAACACTGATCAGTTACATAATGCTACCACTGCTTACTATTCCTTAGTGTGTTTTTGGTCTTGTTACTTAACCTTGAACATGATCTGGCCTTTGTCTGCCTTGAGTGCAATCCACTCTGTCATATATAGGTTTGGGGTCTTTTCTGAGGAGAACTTCTCCTGTCTTGGAGGCTCCCCAAAAAGAACCTGTCTGTTGCCCTTCCTCCCCTAAGTTATTCTGAAAAATAAAGGAAAAGAAAGACTTTAATCAAAAGTGTTTTGGTGTTGTTCATTACACTTTTGTGGTGTACCTTCTTCATGATTGGCGGTGGTGGGGCATTTGGCCTGCTAGAAATAGCAGCCAAATTGCTCTCTAATCTGATTTCACACTATTCCATGGTGTATATTTATTGTGGGTGGCCTGGGCCTATGAGAGGTAAATGATTCTCATTTCATCTCTTCAGCTCAATGTTAATCTTAGATAATTATTTATTGTGGTAATTGGATTTTAATTTGTATCTTAAGAAGTGCTTGAGTTCTAACTACAGGGCCATGAGATTAAAACCTTACTGCTCCTAAATCTTACAGGCCAATTGTAGGCCCCCAATGGTTGAACATTTACCAGGAGGGAGGTCACTTACCTGTAAAGACTATTGCTCTTACAAAATGCAAAACTTTAAATTTTCAAAATCGATCTTAGAATAGAAAATGCTTCTTGTTTTCCTTGCATTTCAATGCTGCCCTCTTGTCTTTGCAACTCATTATGCTACTATTTTCTTTCTTTCTCTTTCACATACAAATTCCTAATATCATAGCTCACCCGATACTAACAATATTTTTGACTTCCGTAATGGAAGTAGCAGCATCCAGGAACCAATGAGACATCATTCTCTACGCTGTCCAGTCTCCCACAGACCATATAACCTTCACGACATCTTGTCTTCCAGTTCAGAGGCATCATTGTCTTCAGATGAAGAATTATCTTTAGACCAGAAAGAACCATTCCAACCACTTCATCCAGCCAAGTAAGTACCATCTACAACTACATAACACCACTAATAGGCCTAGGGCAGCAGTCCCCAATCATTTTCGCACCATGGACTGCTTTCGTGCAAACAAGATTTCCACAGACCAGGGGATCACACACATAATAAAGTGCGTAATATATAATCTGATTATTTCATGTATAATCCATGTGACAGCATGTGGCTTAGTGGTTAGGGATAGTTAGCTGATGATTGTAAGGTTGTGAGTTCAATTACTGGCAACATGTCTTTGAGCAAGGCACTTTATTTCATGTTGCTCCAGTGCACTCAGTTTGCAAAAATGTTATACCTGTAATTCAAAGGGGGCTCAATGTTGTTACCTTCTGTGTCACACTGGATCACCCTAAGAACTACATTAAGGATACATGTGTCTGTGGAGTACTCAGCCACTTGGAATTTAATTTCATGAGCCTGCTGTTCCATTGATAGGATCAAATGGAACACTAGTTGTCATAACCAACGGAATGCCATCAGCAAAAAGAAAAAAAACAACATGCAAAAACACCCCACAGACTGTGATAGTCAATAAAAGAAAAATAAAATTAAAAAATTTCTTTCTGTGTGACCGGATACCAAATGGTCCATGGCCAAGTACTGGTCTGTCCTGGTCAGCCCTGATTGAGCAGACTTATGATTAATGATATTGCAGCTGTGACCATCCAGCTTTTTGTTGTCCTTGACCATATACAATGGTTTCTCTTTTCATAAAATGGTATGGTGGAATTGAGAAAATTATGCTGCTATTTCTAGCAAATTGAGCTACTCCATAGCAGCTCCTTCACTGGGTTGCTTGGGGCTCTATGGCTCAGTTGTACAGGGACATGTAAATATTTTGTTGAATGTGTCTCTGTTTTTACTTTGAATTATTGTCTCCAAGCTTACCAGCATGAAGAAGAAAAGGATGTTAAATGAAGATGATGATGAGGATACTGCTAAAGAATCGCTCAGTTTGATTCCACGTGTTAGCATTATACCAACCAACTGTTCAGAGCACTTTGACTTTTATGGCAGCAAATGTATTGCTCTCGACCCATCTAGGAAATCTTGGTGGTTAACAAATACCATTCTCAATTCACGTTCCTCACTCAGTCGATTTGCCATGACCCTGAAACTGCAGGTGGTTTATTCAACTGTGCTATTGTGATGTGGGTGACAATAACTCCCTATAACACTAGAGATAGTCATCCATTACCACAAAGTTGGGAACTTTATTCACCACCGCCACTACCAAGAGTTTCACTTACCACCAGAATACGTAGGAGACTAACAAATAATGTTTATACATTGCATGGTCTGTAAGATCTCTGTCTTTCACTTTGTAGGAGAGCTTTCTCTTTTAATCTATACCGTTTCCTGCCATCATGGCTCTCTAAGCAATATTTCCATTGTAAAAGCTTTTCTATTTGCTGCTTGCTTCACTTCATTCATCAAAACTTCTTCCAAACTCTCCTTCCTTCCCTAGGTTCTCAATCTTGCATGCACACAGTCACCATGTCCCCGAATTCTTCAAATTGGTTGAATCCAATAAATTGACTGGTCTTTTCAGCATCACTTCCATTCTCCTCAAATAGTACTTTCCAGAATTGCCAAATTTGTCTTCAATTTCTTTCTCCAGAGTTCTGTCCAAATCTTTAGAAAAAATCTGTAGCGTGTATCTTCCCCTGACAAGGTAAGCTGTCTGAACCTGTCTTATCATTCTCATTCCCAACACTTCTAAGATGGTCAGAGCAGTTGCAAACAAGTCGCATTGTCAACAACTTGGTTGGATTCAAGTGTTTTGTGTTATGTTGTTAAACCCTTTATTTCTTCTCTTTACCGTTGCTCCTTTCCTTACTCCCCTTCTCCACACTTCTCTCGACCCCCCCCATTCTGCCACTGTGCTTGGCCTTCATCCTTTCCTTTTCTTGGCTCTCCTTTCTTTTTTTCTCCTTTATCCTAAACTTTTTCTCTGTATTTCTGAACTAAGTCTGAAAACTTATACTTTTCTCTGTAACAGTGGTTCTCAGCTGGGGTCCATACAAAACATTTGGGGGTTCAGGCAGCAAAATAGTAAATTGTCCACAATAGTAAAAAATTTCTCTTGCTTTAGATGTCTGTATTAATGTGTTGCAAGAAGCAGCTAAGTTTCTTTCTCAAATGTTTTCCATAATTCATTCTACACAAGTGAAGGTGTGAATTTTGAAAGCAGTTTCTATAAAACTAGTTTTTAAGCTGAATGTCTATGGGGGTCCACCAGAATAAAATAGTAATCAAAGGGGTCCATAGATTAAAAAAAAAAAAAAGAAATGGTTGAGAACCCCTGTTCTAGAGCTTTTCTTTTATAACTTTTTTTTCCTTCTTTGAGGTCAACCTATTAATATTAACTGAATGTTCTTTGGACCTCTGTTGTTTGTTTTTTTATGTGTCTTTGTCTTTTGTTATTGATATGTGTATATGTATATACAGCAGGTTTGTTTTCAAAATCGATCAATCCATGGCCAACCAATTTTGTGTTTTTTAGGAATATTTAGGACACATTTCATATATTTTCTGTTTTGTATGACTCTAAGATGTGTGTGTGTGTGTGATTTAGCTGCTATGTCTAATGGGTTGAATGAGCGTGCAGAGACAATTGTATGTAACAACATTGTATAATTGAACTATTGTTAGATGATCACTCATCTGTAAAATACATAATCTGACAAGAGTTGGTATTATTTTCTTCATTTCCACAGCGTACAACATAAAAAAAAAAACCATTGGTAATTTTATTCATGATTTTTCACTGAAGCGTGCAATTATGATGGCTTAACTTTGTTAATCATCAGGTGAAACTGGAGTCGTTAACTAATTGGGTTGTTTACACTCACTTTAATTAACAAGAATCTACCACCAGATGGCACAGCTGTTGCAAATAGCTGTTGTTTATGCTGTCTGTCTGTTAAATGTGTTGTGAAATATTCTCACAGATCTTGCAGGCAGCAACAAAACTTGTCTCTATTTTTACTAAAACTTTTATTTCTGCATCTTTTTATTTGTTGATATATTGTGTGTGTGTGAGTGCATTTGTCCAACTATAAGCTAACTGCATTCTATTTCTTCAGTGATGGTAAGCCATTTGACAACTGCAAACAAGTGAGGTACCAGCAGTCTTCAACACCAACACCAAGCAGTTCTTCAAAGGTGGGTACAGTACCTCCTGGTAATGCACCCTCTGGATCAGCGACAGCAGCATCTACTGCAGCCTCTTCAGCATCTTCAAGCAATACACCAGATCCCAGCGTAGACTTTGAGCTCGATTTCAAAGTGTTTATTAACAGCGGGAAGTGGATTCTGCATCCAAAAGACAACAAAGAAGAAGACCTCAAGAAGGGGTACACAGTTTTTGCTTCTTATATTTCGTTGATCTCATAATCTTGTCTTTAACATTCCTCACTTGTGACTTGTGGTGGTCAGTTTTACCTACTGCATGTGGTTTAATATTATGCGGGTCTTTGGAATCTGTAGCAGAGCCAACTCTGTTGCTGTCACTTGTAAAGGGTCTTATGTTTTAGAAAAAACCCAATTTTTCCTTCCCTTTTCCTCACCAGTGTCAAAGGTCTAAAAAGGGCCATGAACATAGCTTTTCACCTTTTGATTAAGATATTGGAAAAAAAAAAAAAACATTTTATTGCTCCAAATATTGAAAAGAATCAAATTAGTTTTATGGATTCAGTTTCCAGATAAGGTGTACAATTGAATTAAAAATCGATCTTCTTTTTCTTAGGTGACCCAGTAGTATAATTAATAATATTTATGAGAACTAGCAGAATCATTAGCATGCTGGGTAAAATGCTTTGTGATATTTTGTTCATCTTTGTCCTGAGTTCAAGCTCTGCTGAAGTAGACTTTACCTTTCATCCTTTCACGGTCAATAAATTAAGAACCAGTCAAATACTGGGGTTGATGTGATCGACTTACTCCCTCCCCACGAATTTCAGACCATGCGCCTATAGTCGAAGGGATCGATATATTTCAAATGGAACATATTTATGAGCTATTTATTTCTTTATTGTCCACAGGGTGGTGGTGTTGGTGGTGGTGGTGGGGGGGATAAACACAGAGGGGACAAACAAGGACAGACAAATGGTTTAGGTCAATTACATTGACCCTCAGTGCGTAACTGGTATTTATTTAATCGACCCCAAAAGGATGAAAGGCAAAGTCAACTTCGGCAGAGTTTGAGCTTAGAACGTAACAGCAGACGAAACATCGCTAAGCATTTCGCCCAGTGTGCTAACGATTCTGCCAGTTCGCCGCCATATTTATGAGATATTGTGTGTGTGTCTGTGTGTGTGTTGCTGTTTATTGTACTTGTTGATATTGCAGGGTTCACAAAAAGCCAGAGACATCTCCTGTCGCTGGCCGTAAAAAGATGAAGCGACAAGACTCCAATACAACGCTATTCACTCATACGAGTCATGTCAAGAAAGGGCCCCCTGCACAACCACCAGCCGTTGAGAACACCGTATTCTTTTTGCCAGGCTTAGATGTGAGAGTGAGTACAGCTGCAGTCTCGTCTGGAACTGCTGGTTTAGCAACTTTTCGGCGTTACCTTTTTTCCTTCTTCTGTAGTCATCTTCATCCTCATGATAATGATGATGACTGTCACCCTAACCACCACCTCCACCCCCTCCACAGTCACCACCATCTGTCATCACCACTACCATCAATGATGCTTTCATCATTGTCGTCATCCCCCCCCACACCCAAATCTCCCCTTATTATATCATTACCATCATCATCATCTCTCTCTCTTTATACCATCCCCATCATCATCAACACTCTTCCTTCTCTCCATCACCATCATCATGACCACTGTCTTCACTACCCCCACCACTCACTGCACTGCCACCTTCACCATCATCCTTATCACACCCCCTCCTCACCTATCTCCACCACTACCTCAAACATCGTCATCACTACCATGGCCACCATTGCCAACATCACTATCATCATCAGCATTATTGATATTACCACTTCTGTGCTTCTATTCTCAGCGAAGATCCTGTCAGTGTTTGATATGGTAAGTAGCAATAAAATAATGTTACTGATAAAAATGGCTGCTATTAATTAACATACTGGAATTATTTCAAATTCCTGCAAGTCTTCTGTTTCTGGAGAATTGGTCTTGTATTCAGTCGCATGTAAATATTATGTAAATCTTTCTTGAGTGACAAATAGGTTTCCATTGCATCATTTGTGTTTGGTGTTTTTCTTGTGTGTTGGTAGAGTCATATGTTGCAGTTCTGCTAAATTAATAAACATATGTGTTAGTGTGAAGTCACCAGTCTTCCAAGAATTTAATGCAAATTATAGGAGAAGAGTTCTGCTAGCATTTGTTGACTGTTGAATTATATTTTATTGATAGACTAGTGCTGTTAAAATAGCAGAAAAAATTTAAAATGATCAAAGAGATGGTTGGTGGAGGCACATGGCCTAATGGTTAGAGCAGCAGACTTGTGGCCAAGGGATCTCAGGTTCGAATCTCAGACCAGGTGATGTGTGTGTTTATGAACGAAACACCTAAGCTCTATGTGGCTATAGCAGATGGTAATGGTGAACTTCTGCTGACTCTTTTGTCACAATTTTCTCTCACTCTTTCCTCCTGTATCTAGCAGCTCGCCTGTGACGGACTGGTGTCTCATCCAGGTGAGGAACCTATACACCAATGAAACCAGAAAACTGGCCCTTATGAGCCAGGCATGGCTCGAGAAGGAATAAACAACAACAACAAAAGATGAGTGCTTTATGTGTAATCAATAGTGTGACTATCTGACAAGCAATAGATACAGGGTTTGAGCCCTGTCTGTTGCTTTTAGTACTAATATATACAAGGTCTAATCAAAAAGTGTCAGCATTGCTGCCATGGTAACGGAGCTAAAGTATGCAGTGTGAACCCGCTTGGCACAGATTAACCTTGGTCTCTGTCACACTAAAATATGATGTCCTTATTTACTTCCATTGTTTGTAACAGTGCTTGGAAGGAAGTAATGTGTGTAGAGTGTGGTCATCTTACCACACCACTGGGATTCCATCAGTGACCATGGCTGAGAAAATTGAGCACAGTTTTGCTTCAAGTTTTGCTAATACCTGTGATCTTTTCTCTTTTCCTCTTTCAAAAAATCAAATCTCACTTGAAAGGAACAAGATTTCTAGATGTTGAGGAAATCCAAGAGAATGCGAAGAGGCAGCTGCATGCTATCCCAAAAAGAGTTCTGGGAATGCCTCCGTCAATGGAGACAACACTGGATAAAGTGTGAGTCCACTTCAGAAGTGGACTCACTTCAAAGGAGATTAAATCTTGAATTGATGTGTGTTGATGTTGTTGTTTTATTTTTATGGCACCAGTTCTGATACTTTTTGATTGCATTTTGTAATTACATAAATTAATCGTCTTTGTCATTTATTTACTTTTATATGGGACTCTTCCATTATTGCTGTCTTTCACTGGTTTATTATGGGTTTTTTTTCTTTGTTTTTATATTTATTTTTAGGTTCACTATAATTCTAAAACTAGTGCTTTAGATTCACCTGCTGCTAAGCCAGGTATGCCAACAGTTAATCTCGTTCCAGAAATGACTCCAGAAAAGGACAAAGATAAAGACACAATTTCAACACCCATCAGCAAACGAAGTAATGTGAAGAAAGCTAATTTGTATGCTTGGGTGTTTTTGCAATCACTACCTGAGGTAAGTCAGCAGGAATATCTTCTAACTTAATGATTTAAAAAAAACTGACAAAACTTAAAAGTTCAACACTCAAAATGGGATAGTTTTTGTCTGAAGGTTGATACAGTACATTGTTTTCCTTCCTCCCTCCCTCCATTCATTCATGTTTTCAGAAGAAGTGTATAAAATTCCGCGATTATTTAAATGTTACAATGTAAATCCACTGTTTAAATTTCAAGTTTCATTTTCAACTAATTTTTCACTTTCAATGATAACTTTTTGTATTTTATTGTATTGTGTGGGGGGTGGGGTAGGGTGTATTTTCAACTCTTGAGTTCACCCATCAAGAATTTTTCTCTTTGGACATTTTCAGGAAATGATTATCAGCCCCTATTTACTTGATTTCCTTGAACAAGCATTGGAACCATTACCATTGTCTCAACCATTTTCCACAAAGAAAGGTAAACTGACAACAGTAGATTATTATTATTATTATTATTATTATTATTATTGTTTTAGATGTGAAATACATCAATTGTTTACTGCCCATTTTCCCAACAGAGAGCACTTTGGCATATCCCCATATATTCCTAATCTGTAACACTATTAATGGTGCACAACTCGTTAATGATATTAGTAATGGTATTAATAATACTCATGTTTATTGAGTTTAATGTAATGTTTAAGAGTAACAATTACTTCTTTAAGCAGCTGTTGACTTTTGGCTTACTTCCCTTGGTGTCAAATGTGCTGTGAGGAACATTTGTCTCATGTGGCACCAGTAATGAAAGAAAGAGAGCGAGACATTGCCAAGAATTATTGTGAAATGTTCTCTTGGAGGAAACCTTGAATAAAAAAAAAAGACTTTGCTTATTAAAAAGTAGAATGGTTGATGACATCTACTTCTACAGATATGTGTAGATTATTAACTGCAGAATGAAATTTTTTTTCTTTGTATATAACTTTGCGTTTTCTGATATCTTTTATCAAGTTAACTTTTCTCTTTTTAAAATCTTCCTTCAAAGGGAAAGAAACAAGGCTTCTGTAAGACTTTACAATTTTGATGCTGATTTTCTCATAGAATCATGAAAATGTTTTCTTTTGATTTTTTTTTTTTTTTCTTTGGCCCTGCCCTATCATTTGCATTAAAGGGTCAAATTAGTTTTGTCTGTTGTAAGTGCAAAAAAGGAGCTGCTGGGAAGCATTTTAGATTCACTGTTTTTTGATGATTAATTACATGTAGGATTGTCATTTTGTATCAGTGAAATTCCTCCATTAATTTGTAAAAAGCACCATCCGAATGTGGCCAATGCCAGTGCCACCTCGACTGGATTCCGTGCTGGTGGCACATAAAAAGCACCAACCGATCGTGGTTGTTGCCAGCCCCATCTGGCCCCTGTCCAGTGGCACATAAAAAACACCCACTACACTCTCGGACTGGTTGGTGTTAGGAAGGACATCCAGCTGAAGAAACACTGCCAGATCAGACCGGAGCCTGGTGCAGCCTCCTGGCTTCCCAGACTCCAGTCGAACCGTCCAACCCATGCCAGCATGGAAAACGGGCGTTAAATAATGATGATGATGAATTAAGGCAGTGAGCTGGCAGAACCGTTAGCATGTCAGACAAAATGCTTAGCGGCATTTCACCCATCAGACTATTTTTCTCAGTTCAAATTCCGCTAAGGTTGACTTTGCCTTTCATCCTTTTGAGGTTGATAAAATAGATGCCAGTTGAGCAATGCAATTCTGGTTTGTAATTGTATACAAATAATCATAATGGATAGAAATAAATAAAATCGATTAAGAACATCTCTCTTGTTCGTGTTCCAGCTGTTGTGCTGTTATTGTCTCCTTGATTTAGAATTATTGTCAAATTACTGAAGCTGTTGTCTCTTACTTTTGTCCATTCTTTGTTCTTTCAGCTGAGTTAGTGGGTCAAGTCTTGATGGATTTGGACGCTTCTACAACGTCCCTTGGTCTACCAGCTGCCTATGCCTCTTTCCCTGTAGATGTTGTTGTATTCATACGTGTTGATTCATCTGTCATTCGATTTAACTGTGCACCAATGTCACGCGTTGAATGCATGATTCAGGTGCCATCACTTGAGACTGTTTTCTCGACTAAAGGAACAGATGAGAATATTATTGGAGAGGGAACACCTCCATTGAAAGCCAAAAGTAAGTTGCAATATTGTGCTTCTTATTGTGTGTCTATTATTTATTATTATTATTATTATTAAGGCAGTGGGTTGGCAGAATTGTTAGCACGCTGGGCAAAATGCTTAGCGGTATTTTGCCTGCCACTACGTTCTGAGTTCAAATTCCACTGAGGTCGACTTTGCCTTTCATCCTTTTGGAGTCCATAAAATTAGTAACAGTTATGCACTGGGGTCACTATAAATCAAGTTAATCCCTTCCCCCAAATTTGAGGCTTTGTGCTTCCAGTAGAACGGATTATTATTATTATTATCATCATCATCATCTTTCCTTTCAGACCACAAACGATCACCATCAGTTCACCGAGAAAGAAACTACAGTGGAAATCAGGATAGTTCTACAGGCAGCAGTGGTTCAACGTTTGGTAGCACTCTGGGACATGGTGGGATGCGACCTCGTGTCAGTAGTACTGCATCAGAATACACAAGCCAAGCCCAGCTCACCTCTTCCGGTGGACTTAGTTTTACTGCTTGTTTGACAAATTTCTCATTGTATATATTCCATCCTTATGGGGGTGGACAAAGAAAACAGCAGACCGTTGGATCTCCAGGCTATCTGGGGGGATTCCAGAAATCAGAACTTGGTAAGTAGTTTTGACCCTTTAACATTCAGATTACTTTGTCATGTGTAATGTTTATTTATTCTCATTGATTTTAATTAATCATTTGTTATTTCGTGGCTTTGAGATTTTCATGATGTGATTGTTTATTTTTAAAATGACATTGTCGGGTAGGTGTGAGAGGCTGCATCTGACCAGTTTGAACATGAAATAGGTAGACTCTTTTGACCAGACATCATCATCCAGTGTTTTAAATTTGGGTTTTGTTCCCATTAACAGAGGTGGCCGGATCTACCTCAATGCCATAGCAACCGAGGTAGGCAGGTGCAGCCCACCCCAACCTTTGGGCTGGTTGGTGCCCATTCTCCTTTGCTATCATGAGGCTTTTCTGGAGCTGGATTTTCTATGGGGAGCATGCCCTCGCTTACTCCCAACCTCAGTTTCTAGACATGAGTGGTCCCGAGACCAAGGCCTCTACCACGATTTTTAAGAAATGTGGTGGAAAACTAACTCAGGAAAGCAGGGACGCTACTCCCTGAGACTCGTTTTGGAGCCTCACTAAAGGGTTAATGATGTTTAACCATTTTGATGCCATTCCATTGGAGACCAATGCTGGTTCTAACCTGTCTGCCATTATAATTTTAAGAAATGTTTTGTATGTTCCAAAAATTAGTTTTGTGACAAAGTTGCTTATTTTACATAATCGCACAGATTCTTGATTGTTTCAAAATTAACCAAAATACATAGAAAAGAATATTTTGTTTTGTTCCATTGTGTTCTGGGTTCAAATCTTACTGTAGTTAAATTTGTCTTCTGTATCTTTAGGGGTAGGTAAGATAATTCAAGGCTTTTACTGAGGTGTGTATATGTGAGAGATTCACTTATTCCCCTAAAAATTTCTCCTTTGAGAAATTGATTTATTTTTCTTTAAAATTACATTTTCATTTATTTATAATTCTGTGAAATCTGTAATATTACTTTCTCTGTTATGAGGAAAAAATAACTCCCTCCCTTAAAAATGTGTAACCTTTTAAGAAACTGATATAGTATCCTTAAAATTAAAAGGGAGAAAAAAAAACCCAAACTATATTGATAATTCCGTTTACATATTTGATAATATTATTTCTCTTCATTGAATTTCAGGTTGCATTCAAGAACATGGTGGTAATCTTTTCACTGAATTTACTCGTAAAGATTCCCTTAGTCTCAATGTTGAATTCATTAAAGTACATATATCACGGAGTCGCAAACTGGATGTACGTCTTGGAGACCCCATGTTCACCGGTTCTTCTTCTACGATGAGCCAACCTCCACAACCCACACCTACAACAGGCGGAGTACGTTCAGAAGGAATTAAATCGAATTGTGTAAGATTTTCAGGTAAATATTTTGGTTAATATACGAATAATTAAATTGAATGTGAAGAATATGATTTGATATCATAGTTACATCATCATCATCATTTAATGTCCATTTTGGCATGGTTTGGAGTGTTTGACAGGAGCTGGTAAGGCTGGGGGCTGCACTAGGCTCCATTGTCTGTTTTAGCATGGTCTCTAATTGGATGCCCTTCCTGACACCAACCACTTTACAGTGTGTAAAGGGTGATCTTTATGTGGCACCAGCACCAGTGCTTTTTCCATGGCACCTACAAATGCGTAAATGTAAACAGGCTGAGTTCTTTCTGTCAGTCTGATCTGAAGTGAGTCTTTAGTGTGATACTAGATTATATTTCTGGAAAAACCTGAAAACTTCTAAATTTCAAACAACTCTGTGAGTTATTATTCAGGTCACTGCCTGGAATCGAACTTGGAATCTTGGGGTTAGTAGCCCGCACTCTTAACCACTACACCATATGCCCATTAAGGCCAATACAGGACAAGCAGGCTTAACCTTGTATCAACTGCAAAGGAAATTCTGTTCTGGATTTGGTTGCTGTTGTATCAAAGTTCTACCTCAATCTCCTTGTGTGCTCAGTGTCAGCCTCATGTATCCTCGAGGGTGAAGACCAACTGGTGAATGGTTTGTGATGGGACCTTAGAATTGGGGGTGGCGGTGGGGCTGTAATAGACCACTGGCAATGGTCCGTGTGATAGGCACCAAAAGATTTCTTCACAGTATATATTGACTTTGGTGCCTTTCTGCCACTGGACAAGTTTACAATCTTGGGTGGGTGATGCCCCATATATGTTAGCAGTAACTTAACTGATTTGTAAGTTTACAAACGATAACTGGAGAGTAATTTTGTTGGTAGAAAAAAATGGTTTCATAATTTCTATTGAACTTTATTTGTTATCTCTTAAGAGTATTACTTGACTCTTGTATTCTCACTTATTTTTGGTGAAGTTCAGAATTAAGGTTACAATCACACTGACCCTAACACAAGGGTGGTGGTGGTGATGTGAGGGTGAAAGTGACAGTGTATCCTTTCTTTTGAATTCTTTCTACTTCTATGTGATACCGTTATTCTTATAATTCTAATTCTTGCTTGTTTCAACAAATTTTGTTTCTTTCTTCCATTACATAGCAATATGTGATATCGGCTCCGCGTCTTTCAAATATGACATGCGCCGACTTTCTGAAATTCTCTCCTTCCCGAAAGCTTGGTATCGGCGCAATCTAGCTCGTCGGATGTTCCTTGGTGATGAAAGCGTTGCACAAGCAGCATCAGATGAAGGTCAGTATGCTTTTCATTGTTTTACTACAGTCTCTTTTTTTATTCCTTTTTTCCCATTTCTTTTTTTATAGTCTTTTCTTTTTGCTTTCTTCACTACACACACACACACACACACACACACACACACACACACACACACACACACACACACACACACACACACACATGCAGACCTACACAACAAACAGTTTTTTTTTTTTTAATGAATATTCTCTCACCATTCTTAGCTTTGTTAGTAGAAACTTTTCTTTATTTTGTTTCTTGTTTTCATAGAATGAGAACTATAGAAACTCTTTGTGCTCTGTGAAGATAAACCTCTTGCAGACATGTGTATCTGTGTGTGTGTGTGTCTATATGTGTAATATATATGTTGTGCATGCGAGGCCTGGTCCCTCTCCTCTTTCCCTTCTCCCTGACAAAAGGGGGGGGGAGCAATGCATTGCTCCCCCCCTATTATCATCCCTCCCCTATTTATGGTACTATGCAACCACTGTACTCACCTGAGAGCAGCATTGCACATATTGCCACCTGTGTGTCTCCCTCTGTCATACTTTAGCCTTTCAACCCCTGGCACGAAGCCACCCACCTCCGTCTTCCCCTCCCAAATACTTCCTCTTAGTCCTAGGAGCTTTCTCCTTTTTCTCTGTCCTTCTGTCGGCCAAGATACATGGCAACCTCACTGGTACTGGTGGCATAGCAAGAAGTACCCAGAGCCGTTCTGTAAACTGGTTGTGAGTTAGGAAGGGCATCCAGCCATAGGAACCATGCCAAAGGAGACACCGGAGCTCACTGGTTTCCTTGCAGCTCATTGGTTTCCCTGTGAAACCTTGCCAGCATGGAAGATGGATGTTAAATGGTGATGAGGATGATGTGGTTCTTTGTGTAAATATGCTTCTACATATAAGCATGCATGTGAATATTTATACACACGCGTGTGTGTATGTGTGTGTATGTATTGTGTGTATATATATACGTGTATATGTGTGTATGTGTGTGTATATGTGTATGTATACACACAGGTATATGTATGTATATATATATAAATATATATATATGGGATTCTTTTTAATTCAGAGGACTTCAGAAGAGGAATGCAAATGCTTCTACTACAAATGCTATATATATATATATATATATATATATATATATAT
>NC_068993.1:62855034-62857363 GCF_001194135.2 Octopus bimaculoides | reverse complement strand
ACACACACACACACACACACACACACACACACACACACACACACAAGTATATATATCTGTGTATATTTTCTTCATGCTGAGTTTTGGAAGAAGGGGTAGAGACCATGACCCTTGGAGGTCCTCCTAGAGTCCTGAGATTGATATTGTTAATGTGTTGTCTAAATTGTTGCTGGTTAATCCCCTTGGGAGAGTCAGGGCCTGGGATGACTTTGTTGAGAGTCGATTTTCTGGTGATGAAGAATTGAGCATAATAGAATGACTAGTGTAATGGAGAGGTTTGCTGGGTGCATTGAGGGTAATGAGAAGTAGAGAGAGAGAGAGAGATGAGTGTGCCTGAGGTGCTGGAATGGTGTAGATATGAAGCCAGCCAGCTCTGAGGGTTTAGAGACCATTGGGCTAATTTTAGAAATGATAGAGAAAAGATGAAGCTTTCCTTTAGGCCAAAGGCTGCAGTGTGTGCATGAGGGATGAAGTGCTAATCAGCCAAGTGACCGTTCTTTGGATGTCATCCAGACTGTGAGTGTGCATAGCAGCAGCAGCACCACCACCACCACCATCCCAGATAGAGGAGCCTATTGCAGGCCTCGTAGTATTTCAGCATCTGTTGGGGGCTGAAATATCTTCTGGCCCTAAAGAGAAGGTCTAGTCTTTGAATGCAGTCCTTAAAGCTAAACCTACGTTTTCACCAAGAAAGACCATTGGTGATTGTCAAGTGCAGTATTTGGAATGACTGTGAAGGATGTAGATGAGTAGTGGAGGCACATGGCTCAGTAGTTAAGCTGTTGAAGGAATGATCATAAGATTGTGGGTTTGATTCCCAGACCATGCAATGCATTGCATTCTTGAGCAAAACACTTCATTCCACTCGATTGGCAAAACTGGGTAATCTTGTGACAAACTGGCATCCCATCCTGATGGGAAATATACACACTCCTGAAACCGAGTAACTGGACTTATGTGTCAATATGATCCAGGCAGGAACCTTTATTCTTTAGTCGAGTGTTCTACCTGTTTAGAGAGAAGAGGGTACAGTGGAGTCCTTTTGGGGAGGAATGGTGCTTACATGATGTTGTTGGTTTGTTTCGTACTGAATGATGGTAGCTGTGGATCCTGAATAAACCATCTTCTGATGTAGGACTGATGATTAGATTTGTATGAAAATATGTAACAAAGTACAAAGATGCTGAAGAAGCCGTTTCTAATGTTGGCTGCAAAAATATTGTGGTTATACCTCCTACTGACAACTTACTGAAGCTTTACATTGGGCGAATTGCAATATCTATCTATGTGATACACACACATACACACACAGAAACCCACGCATACCCCCATCCTGCTATACACTTTTGCTTACTTCTGCAGCTTTCATTTTGTATCTCCTAACAGGAGATTTTTTTAGAAATTGACCATTACATTAGATGCCTTTTTTTTTCATTTTTTATTATTTTTTTTATGACTTTTAAACTGCAAATTTAGTTTTTTGCTTCTGTGAATGATGTTGCTCAATTTTCCATTTTCCATGAGTATGTGCGCACTTCCTTAGGTTTGTGTGTGTGTGTGTGTGTGTGTGTGTGTGTGTGTATTAGTGCGTGCGTGTGCACGCATGTGTTGTAGATTTTAACATGCATGCATCCACTGGGAAATGTATTTGATTATAAGTATGTTTCCAAATATTTCACCCTTTGGGAAACAATTGCCTTTTTATATAAATCATTGCATTGCAGAGATAAATTAACATAAATTATGTTAATAAATGTGTACAGATATAACCTCAGCTATAGAAGAATTTTGACTTGAAATCCAAAACCAGAGAGGAAACAGGCTCTCATTGTCTGTTTTTGTTTAGCCTGAGTGGTTGTTTCTCAAGATTGTTTCTCACCTTCAAATCTTCGTCAAATCTATTTTTAACATAAACACTTTATCTATTCACTAATTGCTGTTTTATTTAACCCAATATTAATTATCATTTACTCATAGCCCAAACCTTTTACGATGATTTTCAATATATTTGAACTTATTACACTTTAATTATTCAGTAGTTTGGTTTTAGGGGTCCAGTTTGAGAAGATTACAATTATCTTCCTAAACACAAAACCCTTAAACCAAAATAACAGTAATAACCCTAAATTGTGGAAAGTCGGTGTCAGCAGATTTATGTTATCTGGAACCCTGTCTTTGCATTCTTTTCAGTGTATTATCGGAGAAAATCGAATAGTTTTGGTAACTTAATTACTAAAATTCTTTTAGCTATCTCCTCCTTCCACAAGCTCTTTATCCACTTCCTCTATCAGCTCACCTGCATCACAAAAAAAAAAAAAAAAAAAAAAAA
>NC_068993.1:62851127-62854716 GCF_001194135.2 Octopus bimaculoides | reverse complement strand
TATATATATGATTTAATATACACTATTACAAAAGAGCTATTAATAGTTACATTAAATTGGAAGTATATGGCATGTTATATAAATCTGCCAATTTAATGTATCTTAAAGCATGAAACTATTGTGGCTTTTTTGTAATTGTGTATATTAAATGATATTTCTCTCACTGGATGGAGTACATTTTTTGCTGATCCCACCTATACTGCAACTGTAAACATATATATATATATATATGTATATATACGCACACCTGCACACGTTCCCATAAATTTCACAAACATGCAATGAGAGTGCCAAATGGGAAACAACACCCATAATTTCCAGGTGAGTAAGATATTAAGGAATGTGGTGTCAAGTGACCATTGGGAAATGCCTTCATTGAATATGACCCCAGAACGATGAGTTGCTGGTTGTATAAAATCATAGTTACTTAGCCGTATATTAATCCTCCTTTACATGTTAGAAACTTGTAATGTTAGTAACAATTATTATTATCATTATTATTATGGCAGTGAGCTGGTAGAATCGTTAGCACGCCGGGCGAAATGCTTAGCAGTATTTTGTTTGTCTTTGTTCTGAGTTCAAATTCTGCTGAGGTTGACTTTGCCTTTCATCCTTTCAGGGTCGATTAAATAAGTACCAGTTATGCACTGGGATTGATGTAATCGACTATCCCGCTCCCCCAAATTTCAGGCATTCTGCCTCTAGTAGAAAGGATTATCATTATTCCTAAGCTGGCAAGCTAGCAGAATCATTAACACACTGGGCAAAATGCTTAGCGGCATTCTGTCCATGTTTATGTTCTGAGTTCAAATTCCACTGAGGTCGACTTTGCTTCTTATCCTTTTGGGGTTGATAAATTAAGTACCAGCACTGGGGTTGGTGTAATCGATTAGTCCCCTCCCCCCAAATTTCAGGCCTTGTACCGTTAGTAGAAGGGATTATTATTATTATTAGGTGCAGGTGTGGGTGAGAGGTAAGAAGTTTGCTTCCAAACTACATAGTTTTAGGTTCAGTCTCAAGGTGCCATGCAATGGGAGTGAACTTAAAACAAATGGCTGGGAAGCAAACTCCTTAACCCCATAGCCATACCTGTACCTATCACCACACAATGGGACAGAAGCCGAAACCATGGGGTTGGGAAGCAAATTTCTTAAGCCCACAGCCCCTGTTGCCATATCTAAAAGAAACATTAAAGTCTACTGATGTGAGAGTGGCTCTGTGGGTGATTGGTCTGTTAGAAATACCACCCAAGTCTCACGCAGATTGTTGCACCCTTCCATCTTAAAAAATAAAAAAAATGGAAGAACAAACACATTGGACAATGTACATAATAAAAACAGGATGGTCATAGCTGGAATGGCTTTGATCATAGGGCTGCTTTATTCAAGGCTGACTTGTGAATAAATAGCAACAATCACTGCCATCACAACCAGATTATCTCTATGGATAATGTTGTTCTCTTCTTAATTAAATCCTCTCTTCTTTTTATCCGTTCAAAGTAACAGTGTTTTTGCCACCAAACATTGTGTTAAGCAAAACCATAACTGACAACATTAAACAATCCATAAACATCTTCATAAATATATCAATACTGACTTATCTTGAAACTTTACCCCGAAATAACTCTGCTTGTTTATTATGTTTGTTCAGTGAATGATAATAAAGCTAATCAACTTCTATCACAAATGTTTCCAAAGCAAGTGTGTGTGTGTGTGTGTGTGTGTGTGTGTGTGTGTGTGTGTGTGGTGTAAGATTCTTTTATTAATTAACTGATTAATGAAGCTGTTGAGAGAGAGAGAGAGAGAGAGTGGTGTGGTATGCAGTTGCTTCTAGTGTATTGGATGGTATGTTATTGGTGAGTCAATTTTGTTTTGTGTCTATCTGTGAATGGAAGATTTATAGTTGTCAGCAGTTAGAGCACTGCTAACTGATGGCTGTTTTGTTAGCTTTTCGGCCCATCTAAAAGTGTTGAGTTGCATCTGGTCGACTGAATTTCAAATACAAGAAAGTGCTCTGAGTGGATTAGATTCAGCTTTTTTTTTCTATTTCTTTTACCCTTGTTTTTTCTTTTCTTTTCTCTTTTGTTTGATTTGTAGGGTAATTCAAGTTAGAATTTATGTCAGCATCATCATCATTTAATGCCCGTTTTTCCATGCTGGCATGGGTTGGAGAGTTTGACCAGATCTGGCAAGCTGAAGAGCTGGACCAGGTTCCAGTCTGAGTTGGCATGGTTTCTATGACTGGGTGCCCTTCCTATCACCAACCACTCCATGAAGCCTATAAGGTGCTTTTTATGCAGAACCAGCACGTTAGAATGAAATGTTAAAAAAGTCCAAGGCTGATATAAAAACACATAACAGCAGCAACAATATTGAAATAGTAATAGAAATAATGTTTGACCACTTTTGCCTGTGAATTTGGTGATTTAAATTTCCCCACAGAATCACAATGTTGTGGTCTCCTCACTCTGCTTTCTGTTATATGAACAATGAACGGTTTATTCAGCTAAATTAAAATTCATTAGAGTTGATTAGTCTCATTTATAATCAAATGCATTGAGGCTGTCTTTTAAGTTGTAGAATCAGAAACAATAACAACAGTAATAAATAAATATAAATCAATTACTAATATTAATTAATGTTTTATAATTTAATTACTAATATTAATTAATAATATTGACATGGTGAGCTGGTTGAGTTGTTAGCATGCTGGGTAAAACGCTTTGTGGCATTTTGTCTGTCTTTATGTTCTGAGTTCAGATATCACCGAGGTCGACTTTGCCTTTCATCCTTTTGGGGGTTGATAAAATAAATACCAGTTATCTTGCAAAAAATGAAAATAACAAAAAAAAAAAAAAATGATTATCCCAAAATACAACCAATGTCTGTTTCAACACATGGTTTCACATCAGGAATCTTGCAACACAAATTCATAGATTTGTGTTGTAAATCCCAGAGCAACACATTACAAAAATAATAGCTTTTATTTTCAATGTTTGTATAGAACTTCTCTGCCCACAGTTTGGTTTGTCTAATGTCTGATCATTTTGAGAGTTCTCTGTAAATAATGTAGGTCTTATAAAAAGTGAAGTCCTGTAATATTTCCAGTAAGTTTCTTTGCTTGCTGCAAACATGGAAGACTATCCAGCCCCTGAAGGGCATTTAGTTGAGTTCATTCAGTTGCAGGCATCCAGACAATACTTGCATTCAAACTAAGTTGCATGAATATTGGAGGAGAGCTTGGTAAGTTCATAGCCATTTCCTTCTCACCTCCTGAACAGCTCTTATAAAAACAGATCAGACTCTACTCTTTCATCCTAAAGATTGTTACAGATGTAATGCTGTTGGGCTATAAAAATGTCCCCTTTGATGTGAGAACCAGTAAATTTGTAATGCTGTACCCTTTCAACTGCACTTCCATTGCTGTAAGAGGAATGGTGCACCTATATTGATTGTTCTATGTAGACCACATGTGTATCATTTAGCCTTAAGCAAGTCCCTTCATCTTTGTAAAAGTGTTTTTTCTATGGCAGTTTTGATCTATTACTTCAGTAGTAGTAATGAGACTGTTTTGTGACTATATATATATA
>NC_068993.1:62841451-62851117 GCF_001194135.2 Octopus bimaculoides | reverse complement strand
GTGTGTGTTTCTATGTAAGTATCTGTGTGTGTATATATACTGCCAAAGACTGAAAATGGTGTAAACATGTCTCTAGAGTTAAGGATTGTTTTCAAATATTTAGAAAATTGTATTAAATTGTGTTTAAAAGTTTCCATTTAGTTTCCATGTGAATGAGAACAGCATCAGCAGCTGCCTTCATGGTAGTGGACAGCTAGCTGAGAAGTTTTCAGCTGTATCCAGTCACTGACAAGATATGCATTCTGAAGGCAAGACACTGATGGACACGTAATGGTTAAGTTTGCCTGGCCTTAATAAGGTATGATGAGTCATAAGGCTCACTGTTCCACCAAGTAGTAAGATGCGACCTGGATCGATGAGTGATATGTTAGTTACAGTGTTGACTTGCAATTGCTTTTGTGAGAGAAAAGTACTCCTAATAGGAACACCACGTATTCATTGACCTCCTTCATGGATCCTTTTTGAAACAGTCCATATTGGCCTTAAATATTCTAAAGCCAGCCAAATTTGGCCTCTCATACCTGATCTACAATGTCATTCTTAAAATAAACAATTACATCATTGAGATCTCAAAGCTATGAGATAATTCATGATTAATTGAGGAATGAAGAAGTTTTACATTTGACTGAGTAATTCGAATGCAAAAGGGTTAAATAAGGAAGAAGTTATTGGATAACAGATTTGGTAGTTTCCCGAGAGTATATTTATAAGTCAGGTATACATCTATTGTATGACAACTAAAACTTCACAAGGATTGTCAGTTATTTAAAACTAAATGGTTTTTCTATTTCAGATACCAGTGGTAAGTAAAGTAGTTTAGGATTTGTATATATAATTACCAATCATTATTAATATTTTCTTTCTCAAACCATCACATTGACCAAGTTAGAAGAATTAGTAGTATTTTGCATGCATTAAAAAAAAATCCTCTAGTTTGTTTCTGCTGTGTTAATTCTTAGGATTGTCAAGATATAAAGTTGTAAAAACATTTGCTAATGCAAAGACTGACTGAATACATTGAGCAGAGTCAAATTTATTGCACTATTGGGTTGACCAAGACTGCTTTCTCCCCTAGCATTTCTATATATATAGGTTACAAACCTCATTAAGGGATAGCAAACTCCTATGAAAGTACTGGTTAGTTACCTATACAAAGAATGTTGAACATTAGAGTTAATATTCAACTGTAAGGTAACTATATAACCCATGGTTTATATCTATCTATCTATTACAGTAAAATAAGAAAATAGAGAGATAATTAATAAATTGTTATTCATTAATTAAAAAAATTGACAAACATCTCTTACAGCTGTTTCAATTCTAGACCTTCAGTAAATTAATGAAATTAAAAATTATTTGCAAGTCGAATCTTGTGGTCTAGAATTGCAACAGCTGTAAAAGATGTTTGTCAGTTTTTTAATTAATAAATAATAATTTATCAATTATCTCTCTATTTTCTTATCTTATTGTTGGCATCTCAGTAATGTTGGTATATATATATGTATGTATGTATGTATGTGTGTGTGTGTGTGTGTCTATATATATATATGTATATGTAGTTCAGATTTATAGAGAAACAAAAGACAAATGTAGGAACAACAAGCAGGTGTATTAGTTTATCGCTTGGGAAAAATGGAAAAGTCTTTTAACATTTCAAGCCTATGCTCTTCGACAGAAAGGAATAAGGGGAAGAAAATAGAGAGAGAATGAAAAAAACGAAGGGAGAAAATATAGGCATGTGTTTACATACACTTATTCATGCACTTATACACATGTACATGTATTTATGTTAACATATATGTGTGTGTGCGTATCTCATTTACTTGTTTGAGTCATTGGACTGCGGCCATGCTTGGGCATCACTTTGAAGGCTTTTTAGTTGGATGAATCAACCCCAATACTTTTAGTCTTTAAGTCTGGTACTTAAAATCTCTTATGCCAAACCACTAAGTTATGGGCATGCACACAACTTTTTTGCAATCGATGGTGCCACACACACACACACATTGGATTTGCATGACTGAAGATGTGCAGCAATCATCAGATTGTTGACACTGAAACTTAAAGTCCTGTATGTGAATCTCCATACCTGTATCAGTGTGTGCACGTGTATTGGAAAATTATTTTAAACATGAACCTGGTTGTTCTAGGAACATATGAACAATTCATTATGATAATTAGCATAATTACAAGAACTTCCTGTTATCACTCTTCACACTGTAATTAAACTGATATATCCTCACTTTCTTCTTCACTGAAACGATATCAACTGGATATCAATTACATCCTCATCATCTTCCTCCTCATGATTTTGAGTGGAGATGAGAACAATGATGATGTAATGATATTAAGTCAATGTGATTGCTGTGAATAGAATGAGGATATTGGTTTAATTACATTGTGAATACCAATAATGGGCAAGTCCTTGTAATTATCTTAATTTCATAATTGCATTGTTCATCGAAAAACCATGTTCATTCATGAAATAGTTTTTCAACCCTCACTTTTGCTAAGAAAATTCTTGTCATGTTTATTATCATGACCGCTCTTGTACATTTTGCCTCCTGTACCTGAAGGAGGATTTGTATTAAATTCTATCTGGAATTTTCCAATTAAGAACAAATGAATATAGTGTCCTAACACGTCTATAGTCAAATGGCTAAAGCTAGCAAAATAGTCGAATTGTTAGAAGATTTAATTCATTGAAAATGTAAAATGGTTTTGAGACTTGTGGCACTTGACTGTAAATGTTAGTGTGTATGTAGTATGTTTTACAGTAGAAGTGTCAACATTCGGAGTGGTAACTACGGTTGTGCAGTTTGTGATGTAGTTGAACACTGTGAGTTTTCTACTTAATGATCAAAAAATCAATTACAACAGTCAGTGTATTTTGATACAAGTGAAGTTAGGATTTCTTCTTTTATTCCATAATAATTACACACACACACACACACACACACACACACATACACACACTCTGGTTCAATATCACTTTGTTTGTCAGTTGGTCAAATACCTAACCGACTAATTAATTGATCAGACCTTGATAGCAATGACAGGACTTTGACTAACAAAAAACTGATTGTGTGTTTAACTAGCACATTAAACAAATGATCGATTAATTAGTTGGCTAGATGCTAACTAATTGACTAACAATAATGAAGTAATATTTAATCAGTGCATGTGTTATCATTGTTGGTGTACTGACCTTCCCAAGACACAGCAAGATTTGTTTCAACTCGTGAATTTGCATCAAGAATCTTGCAAGCCAAATACAAAAGTGAAGTCAACTTAGTTTGTTATCTTTTTACCAGGGTCGATAATAAAGTACCTGTCAAGGTGGGGTGGGGGTCATTATAATTAACTACTCCCCTCCCAGCCCAAATTTCTCACCATGAATTTATGTTAGAAGCAAATATTATTATTATGCACCATTTTCAATAAAGTTGAAAATACAGAGTGCAGAAAATAATCTCTTTAGAAATTATATTGAAAAAGAATTAAGAAAAACAAACCTTCAAATTTCCTATCGGAAAGACTATCCTACACCGGGGCCATGTATAATGGCTATCCACAGATTTGTACATCCAGAATTTGATAAAACATTGATATATTTCATACAGCTAATCTATTTATGTTGTGAGATTACTCTTAGAAATAGTTTGCAGGCACATTTTTGGCTAAATGTTTAAATGCTTTTATGCTTAAATAAGCTGTATTTTTAGCAAAACTCTTCACAGATGCACTTACTTGTGTGTTTTTATTTTTTCCCCTGTATTAGAATTATTCCCAGTGGAAGCATGTTTTAACCGTATGTGCTGATATTGTATTGATGTGAAGCAGTGCATGTTTTTTTTTTTATATGATACCCTTTGTTTTGCTTTATGTAATCATTGTTTGCTCCCTTTTTTTTATGTTTTTTTTTTTTTCTCTACATATCTACATATCTATATATTGTTGCCTGATCGCAGATGTGTTTAGCTCCTCCTGCAGTAGTTCTGTGACCAGTGAATCACCACAGTTTGTTTCTGTTATGAAATCACTCACTTCCCCTGCCTTGCATATATATAACGGTACAGGACCATTGATTGACCAAGACTACTCCTGCCATGATAGCAATGGTCATCTCTCTGGTCAGTTATCGACTGCGTCCTCAAAATGCCGCCTAGCTGGACCGATGACTTCTGGCTCTAAAAACTACCATTTCAAGAAGCACCATAGAAGGGCATCGTCTGGGGATAAATGGAAAATTCAAGTCAGTCAAGAATTAAAAGCTGAAATTGCAAAGTTTTCAGGCAAAGGTTGGCTTTATTTGTTCTCTTTAAGTTCTTTTTTTTTTAATTTTTTTAAAATTTTATATCTATGCAGTTTTCTTTTAACTCTTCTTTCTTTTTTATCTTACAACATTTACCTTGCACTGACTGTCTTGTTTATTTTCCTATCAATGTTTTTCCATCACATAGCTTTTAATAAACATGTATTTTTGCTGAGTAATTTCTGCTTTCTGAATCAGTGGTTTTCTTTTATAAAACCACCAGAAACCATTGATGTATGAATGAACGTCTAAAATATATTTTCCCCACCGAGGAGAGCAAACGTATTTTAGTGATGGTAAATGGATTTCTACAGCAGCAGAAATGGATTGATGCCCATGGGTGGGTTGAATGATGGAAAGGAAGAATATCCAGATTTGAATTTAGTGGGATTGAGGGAAAACCTTAGTAAGGAGGTCAGGGTACATATTTTATGGGAAAGAGAGCAAGATTAAAGGGATCTGATTGAAACTGGATACACTGCTATCCATAAGTTTGAATTTTGTTCCAGCCATTTACTTTGTATCCTTAGGTAAGACATGTTATTTTATTTGCTTCTGTCTACCTAGTAAAAATAATTAGAATTCACTTCTTTGTTTAGAAGCTTCTGGTGTCTGTCGTCAAAATACACTGCATTTCATTCAAAAGGGCTTAATTTGTAAAACTGTCCAAAAAAAAAAAAAAAAAAAAAAAAAAAAAAAAAAAGCAAATGTCTAACTGCCATTTCATTCCATCTGTGCTAAGCAAGGACGAAAATGGAGATAATACAGTGAATATTCAAAAATAATATTTATCTAAATAATTATTGTTTTTTTGCAACTATTTGTTTCAAAAGATTAGGATGGTGCCTGTGGCTAAATGTCTCCTGCTGGGGCTGTTATTTAGCATTTACTCTGACTTGTCACCTTAGTTAATAACTCTCTCTATTAACCAGTGTTTTAGGAACTCTTACTGCAGCTAGACTGAAAGGAGCTCATACATTACAGTTGGTGTAAGCTTGCTTGTAGAAGATGGCATAAAAAGGTGGTTAAGATTCATGTCAGGATCACCTTAAACATTTCACTTTGATATTGTAGAAAAAAAAAAAAGAAATGAAAGAACAAACTAAATATTAAATCATTTAAGCCCTTTTCAGCAACAAAAGAAAGAATCTTTGTATGGTTACTCCATCTGCAAGAAAGAGCTGTTTAATCTCCTCCAAATAACATTCTACTATTTTAAAAAAAGATGAAGTTACATTACGTACATATCCCTACACAGAAAGGATGGCTACAAAGTGCTTTTGTTGATAGGTTTGTGGGATCAAACTCAACTTGGAACTAAATAACAACATAATACAACAGAATGTTGCCAAAGTAATGAAACGGTAATTAATAAATGGCAAAAAGAAAGAAGCATAACAAACCAACAGACTGACTGAATACGGTTTCTGTGCAGGTCTGAAATGATGTCTTATTTTAAGGAATATAAACTAAATTCACAGTAAAACAAAACTAAAAGAATCAATGAATAAACAAATGTTGGTAGATTCCTTTGATTTTAGAATATAAATTGTTGTTACCAATTCTCATGTTTTAAAGATTTATTTCTTTTGTAATTGGTGCTTATATACTTAGATGCTAATGGTATGTTTTAAGGATTAGAAATTCTAAACTTCATTGAGAGAGGAAAAGATAAGTTTGTAGCTTTATTTTACTTTCCCAGACTGTTTAGAAGTGTGATTAAATTTGTAACTGTTATTGTTATTGTTGTTGTTGTTAATGCTGTCATTGTTATTAATATTGCTTTGTTAATTGAATTCTCTTACAGCGTTTAAGGCTCATATGGCCGGCCGTTGGTTACCATATTGAAAAAAAATTCTTATGTTTTTATTCAAACCTGAAGTAGCTTTTCCCTTCCCTCAAAATGCCCATCCCTGCTAAATAGAATGATTAACGGACAAAGAAGAAGATAGATTGAGGAAACATTATTGGTGATTTTTAGCCCCTCCCTAATGAAGAACTCAGAAATATGAGGCAAGCACTGAATTCGGTCCTTCATAGTATCTAGATCAGTTGCCTTCCTATCAACTTTACTTCCGATGTCTTTATTCTTCTTTGATGGCATGTACATGTCTTTGATATTACTAAGTTTAAAGCATAGGGAATTTTGAGGTTTTAAAACTGCATAAACTAAATTCTTAGTTTGTCTGATTATAAATCTACTTCGATTTCCCAGTTGTAGACATATTGATGTCTTTGAGAAACATCACACACTCTTATTCTTTTTTTGCACACAAGTTGGTGAAGTAGTAACCAATTTTAGTTATTAAAAGCTGTTAACGACACTCATTGGACAGGAGGCTATGGATAGTGTGAAATGCTACTCATGGGGTTACCAATGGGGCAGATTTTATGTGGTCATTCAAGCTGCTAGAAATAACTGACAAATATCCCTGAAATCTTACTATTGTTAGAATGGTTATAGCTGAGATGGCTCTGATGACGGGTGTGTTATGTCTGACATAAGGCTAAAAAACAGTAACTGGTTCTAGGCATAAGCTAATGAGGGAGCCTCAACATAGTTTCTTGATTTGCTCAGACTAGCAGCCAAATTTCCTTTAAATCAAGACCTATTAACTGAAATGAGAAGGATGCTTTGAGACTGCTATCCTAAATACACTTTGAACTAAACAGAAAAAAACGGTTAGATTACCATTGCTTAGTTAAGGATGACCAGGGGCTAAAAAATCAATCTCTTTGATGCTGTAAAATAATTGACTGAAATATCAATAGTTTTCTTTGTTTTTCAAAATAATGAATACACAAGTGTCTGAGGCTGTTTACCACAGCAACCAGAAGTATATTCGTTTTTGTACATGAGAAACACAAACAAAGGAATTTTGGTTCTGGGAGTCTACACATTGTTCAGTAATAGCATTGCCTGAGAAAGCACTCTTTGAACTGAAGATGTTTAAACTATTTTTTTTCATTAATTTTGGGGGAAGTCATCAGTTTTTATTTTGTAAGATGTGAAGTGCAACGGTGAATTGATTTGATCTAAGAATATGTTTTTCTCCAAGGGTGAACTTAGACATGCAAGGCCCCAGTCTTGATACTTTACAGCAGCTAATGCAATCAACTTCTCTCTCTCTACTCCACTGTCTTTCACTCTGTTCCTATTCTAAAAGATGTTGTTACTGGTGTGGTACACTTAGTTGTTTGAGCAGATTTGCCTCAGTATTTCCCTGCAAAGGAAACAGTAGCGTGGGGATGGGGGAGGACTGTCTATGAGTTTGATGAGTAGACAGACCTTTCGAAAACTTGGTGCCCCCTGGAAAATTAAAGTGAAAAGGATCCTTGGTAGTGAAAAGGGTTTAGAACCAGTGTGTCAGATAATCTAATGAAGCTCTTCAGCAGCGTTTCTAGTGGTACCCACTCGGATGTTGTTGTGTCTTTGTGATGTTGAGTGATTAGGTGGGTACTGATGTGTTAGGGTGTAGGACGCAAAATATGAGCCCACCCCACACACTTTAAAAATGGTTTGGAAATTTGGCATAGGAAATATTGGTGGTTCTTTGGATTGGATGAAATGGTTTAAAGTCTGAGGAGTCTGACTTTTAGTTGTTATATGAGGTTGTCCTACCAAACTGGGGATAAACTAAACCAAAACAAATGTATGTCACACACATATTAGGGAAACTTTATATGTGCACTCTTTAGTACATGTACACACACACACACGCACACGCGCACGCACACACACACTTCTTTGAAGTATATTTTTAATAATTGTAGTCTTTTTATTCTTTATTTCATTAAAATTGATTTTCATTATTTCACGTTTTTCTATCTTAATGACTTTTCTAACAAAACAATCTTTGGAGAAAAAACTGGTGTTAAATGAAGATTAACTGTTTAATCTAATGAATTATTAACCAGTGCTGATTAGCTGCAAAGTTTATCTGTTGCAATGGCAGTGCAGTTAGATTTTTCATTTAGGGGAAAAAAGAATTATACAATAAAACAAAAGACACCTCAACAAATACAGTCTGTTGGTTTGACATTAATCTCTTTGGTGTATTTCATTATTTTGTTATTTGGTTCTGTCCTTCCTCTTCCCCCCTCCCCCCAATGCTGATATATCTAAAATGGTCACTGTAAAGAAAAAGAAAAAGAAAAAAACAACCCATTAAGAGAAGGATTGGTTTATAAAAAAAGAAAGTTGGCATCTAATATGTTCATTATGAAGAAGGCAAAAAATGCTAAGGGTGGGGGGGATTGTTTTATATAAAAAAAAAACAAAGACGTTGGTGTTGCTAGTATTAATTTAATGTTGAAAAACAAAAGCAGTAGAATGTTGATAACGATTATGAATTAGATTAAGATTTTTACTAACACAGTGACAGCAGAATAATTTGAAAGTTCTCTTCATAAACATATGACTTTAGATTTAATTCCATTGCTTGGCACCTTGAGCAAGTGTCTTTTACTATAACCTTGGGTAGAAGACACTTAATAATCAATGGCAGATGAGTGCAATTTGGGAGACTGATAATGTGCAGAAGATAGTTTTATCTCTTCTGCTCATTAAATATATAAAACAAGTGATAACAGTTTAGTGGGGCCTTATTTTTAACCTGTGTTTCTTTTTTGCCCTTTCTTTGAGGGAGACTCTGTGCTAACACATATTTGCATTTGTGGTAGAGCTATGTATAAAAAGTGGTGGAAAAAGTTTAGTTTAACACCCTCTGCTGTATTAGGCATAGCTTGCTGGGTGGAGGAGTGGGGAAAGTTTATGAAATTAGTGAGAGGATGTCTCCTTGCAGTATTCCACTTAATTACTAAACTCTAGATGTCTTGTTAAATTCATTGCAGGTTTAGTGACCTGAGAAATTGTTTCAGTCAATATTTTTTGTATCTTTAGGGTGTTTTTCTTTAATATTTTCTTTGTGAGTTTGAGGATAGCAAAGAAGGGAATTGAAAGTGATATCAATGTAATTCTGAAAAGAAGCTAGGATGGGCTCAACTGGAACTGTGGTCAGGCAATAAAAGAAAATCTTCACAAAGTAGCAAACAGACCATACAGATCGAGACTGAGATCAATATGAAACATGAACAAAATTCCAAAGCGGCAGCAGCCCATAAAACGGACAGCATTGTAGACACTTCAATCAACAATTTAAATTTTTGTTTTTGTTTTCGTTTCAGACAGTTAAGTGAGGTTATTTTCATAATTGTTAATTATCCATTCGAGGAGACACAAAATGTAATAAAATGCAGTGTTTTACATGATTTTATGAATATTAAAATATTCTCTTAAAACTGTTTTTTTTTAAAAATTACTAAACACTTGAATTTTAGTTAGTATATAT
>NC_068993.1:62815541-62841441 GCF_001194135.2 Octopus bimaculoides | reverse complement strand
ATATATATATATATATATATATATATATATATATACATATATATATATACACACTATTTACTCCTTCTGTGTATCAATTTCTCTCTCGCTCTTTCAGTTCATTTCTTTCTCTCTTAGTTCATCTCTCTCTCTCAATTCATATCTCTCTCTTTCTCCCCCACCTCTCACTGTTTTGTTCCTCTGATTATATGATTTCGTAACTCTTCTTTCAATTTCTCTTCCTTCTATGATTCTTGCTTCTCCCCCTCCCCCCATAGATGTTTTGATATACATGCAATAAAGGGGGAAAAAAAAAAAAAAGAAGCAAATTCTAAGTATTGAAGTGAAAATTAACTTGATACGAAATGTAGAAGTTTGGAATACAAAGAACTTTTGGAATAGTGATGCAAAGTTTATAATGTCTGATATTTGGTTAATTGTGAATGCCAGAATAAACAGCCATTAGACACTGCTTTGTCAAATCCTTTATATAGAAAGAAAAGTACGTGAAGAGAAGGCTGGACAAAATGTGTGAGTCCTGGGTTTTTACTTATTTGGCCATAAATGGAAGAGTTTTTAAAAATTGTTTTAGACCACAGAAAAAAAAAAAGCTTCAAATAAACAAGACAATTACACACACACGGACTTCTTTTTTAGATCCACTCACAAGACTCATTCAATTGCTTTCTTCTCTATTTTCCTATTATTCTTAATCTCCATCACGTCTGTCTGTCTGTCTCAGCTCTCGTCTTTCCATCCCCTCTTTCTATTTTTTCTCTTCCATTCCTTCTTGCCTCTCTCATTTATTGCTCTTTTTCTTCTCGCTAGTCTTTCTGTCTTCCTTTTCTTTCTTTTAGACTTCCCCCCCTGTCTATCTGTCCATCTCCTTCCTCATTACTTTTCTCCCCTCCTTTCTCCCCCCCCCTCTCTCTCTCTCCCTCCCCACCCTTCTTCCCTACAGTTGCCTCTAATCTAAAATTGAATGTCACTTCATTTAGTCCCATTGTTACTCTGTGCAATCTTATATGTCTCTCTCTCTCTCTCTCTCTCTCATTCCTCTCACCCTTTCACCCTCCCCCCTCCTACAGGTATCAGTACATCAGTCCCACCATCCCCAGACGCACCCAATCTTGACACAGTGAGTGCACCACCACCAAAGGCAACATCCTCCAAAAACAAGTCTGGAATTGGTCAGTATTTCTCCCCAGAATTGGGCCGGCACCGTAACAACTCGGGCCACCAGACTGCTGGTGTGTCCACAGCATGGGAGACGCTGGTGCTGTTTGCCGTCAACTTGTCCACCCTCGATGTCAACGTCAACATGAGTAATGTCATGGGCAATACAACGTAAGTTTCCGTTTTTCTTTCTCTCTTTTTTTTATTTTTTAGATATTTTTGTTCTTTTCCACCTTTCTAGAGTTTCTCTCATTGTGCGTGTGTGAGGGTTATAAGCATGCATATGAGAGAGAGAGAGAGAGAGAGAGAGAGAGAGAGAGAGAGAGAGATGCTATGGATGTGCAAGGAGTGTGGTTGTGTGGCAAGAAGCTTGTTTCCCAACCAAATGGTCCTGAGTTCAGTTCCACTGTGTGGCACCTTTGACAAGTGTCTTCCACTAGGATCTTGGGCTGACAAAAGCCTTATGAAAGGATTTGGTTGACAGAAACTGAAAGAAGCATGTTGTGCATATATATATGTATACACATGTGTGTGTGTTTGTCCCCTACCACTGCTTGACAACTGGTGTTGGCTTAAGTCCCTATCACTGAGCAGTTTGGCAAAAGAGACTGATAAAATAAGTACCAAGCTTTAGAAATAAAATTACCGGGAGTCAGTTAATGCAATTAAAAAAGTTCCTCAAATTGGTGCCCCAGCATGGACACAGTCTAATTACTGAAACAAGTAAAAGATGAGATATTTATAAAACTATTTGTTATGTGTATGTGTGCCTGTGTTCTCTTATAAAATGTGTGTGTACTTGCATGCCATGGTTCCTCACAGGCTTTCAAGATTTTGAGACGAAAATGAAGTTAATCAGTAAGTATGAGACATCATGTCTGTGTGGCTTGAAGATTTTCTTGGCTGCCATTTCTACATTCTCAACCAAACACAGAGAGAGAGACTTCTTTGTTAGCTCAAGCAGTTTGGTGTATTTTAGCTAAGCCATATTGAATATTGGAAGGGGAAGAAGTTATTACATAGATGGGTAGAACAATTCTGAGAGAGACACACACACAGAGTGGGGAATTTTTGTGCATATCCTGTAAAATAGCTTTGTTTTTTCCACAATATTCTGCCAGTATCTCAGTAATGTTATTATTATTGCTGCAATTATATGAAGTTTTATAAGTAAAACAAGAGAACAGCAACATAATATTTCTCTCCTACATCAGTTTGCCAACGATGTATACACTTTTTCCCAGCATAGAGATTAGTGCTGATAATGACATTTTATTGATGTCTAGCTAAAAAAACACCAACAACAAAAGATGTAGATAAAATGAAGAATGTAACGTGTGTGTGTGTGTGTGTGTGTGTGTGTGTGTGTGTGTGTGTATAAAAATAAAGACACAGTTGCCAATAAATTAGTGAAAGCTCTGCCTCCCTCTTTCTCCACAAAGATAAATAGATAAATGCCGTACATTTATTAATTCTATTATTAAATTAAATTACGTACAAGAAATTACGTACTGAGAATCCGGTTAGACAAATGATTGGGAGATAGAGATTAGAGATTGGGTTTGTGGGTTTAGCTCTTTGTTTCCATTTTCCATTCTCACTGTTAGTTGTGGTGGTGGTGGTGGTGGTGGTGGTGGTCACTGTTGTGCAAATAGCGGAAGTTGTTGTCTTATTAGTGGTCGTTGTGCTGTGTTGGTGGTTGTGGTTGATGTAGTGGCAGTTGTTGGTTGTTGTAGTGATGGTGGTAGTGTGGTTGTGGTAATAGTATAGCCACTACTTTCTCTTTCTCCTTTTACATTTTTAGTGTGTGTGTGACAGAACGTTTTTTTTTTTAAATCAAAAAGAAAAGAAAAAAGACGCATCACTTCTCCTTTTATATGGAGAGGTTTTAGAAAGCGGACATAGTTGAGAAACCCAAATGAGATGCTTTACAATTTGGTGTACCACCAATGTTTTGCATTGAAATCTTGCTGGCAGACAATGCCTTTGATTTCCATTTCCCCCTGGGGTCATTTTTGAAATAAGCGATAAGAATAAATTGCTACAAGAAATGAATTTTTTATGAGAAGTAACACAATGCAGTTTATAGAGAAGTTGTATTCATTTGAAATTATCTCTGGACCTTTTGTCTGTTGTCCACTTAAAACTGGCTGAAGTGGATCCATCTGTCTGTCTCTTATCATTGTCCTTCAAGTCTGCAACACTAGAAACTTGCAGTGAAGTTCACTTTGGGAAATATACCATTTATGTTTGTTGGATTCAGGCATCTACAGATGTCTCTTATCATCATCCATTTTCCATGCTGGCATGGGTCGGACGGTTTGAGAGAAGCCGGTCAGTTGGAGAGCTGCCTGGGCTCCATGTATGTTTTGGCATGGTTTCTATGAATGGATGCCCTTCCTCATGCCAACCACTTTACAGAGTGTACTGGGTGCTTTTACGCAGTACCATTATGGGTGCTTTTATTTGGCACTGATACCCACAAGCCTGCAAGATTAGGAATGCTCAACTGAAGAGGGATGTAGGGGTCAAGCCTGTATGCAGGGGCAACCACATATTTACTTAGCTTGTCTTGTGTTCTCAAGCACAGCAAACCATAAATACTCCTGGCATAAACACTCCTGATGTATGTGTACCCTATCGTCGTCGTCGTCGTCGTCGTCGTCGGCGGCGGCGGCGGCGGCGGCTGCTGCTGCTGCTGCTTTCTATTCTGGTATGGGTTGGATGGTTTGACTGACAACTAGCAAGCTGGGCGGCTGCACCAGGCTCCAATCTAACCACATATATACAGATCTGTATGCATATACAGGAATATATCAACGTATGCCCTACGCAAGCTTACATTTGTGCATCCAAACACCACACACATGCATACTAACTCATACACACACCCATCTGCTTTCTCACACATAATGCCTCCTACACGTTTCTTTAAATTTTTACTTTTTACGCATTTTCTAAACACTGAATAAAATTTCATCTGCATTATCATGTGAGCTAAAATACTTTGGTTCATTTGTGAGTTGCCTTGCATAACTGTTGCTGTTGTTATTGATATAATCTGACTACTCTTGGCTATTTAGTCTTTTTATTTAATTTTATGGATGAAATGTTGTCTAGCCAAGTTTCCTCTGCTGTTGTTATTTTTACAATTTCTTTTTTTCTTTTCTCCAAAGTTGGGCCACCAAAGATATCAAGAGCCAGGGCCGACTCTCTATTGATAGTTTTGGCCATAAAAACATGAAAGTTACTGCAGGATTGGGCAGTTCTATGCTTGTCTCGAAAGGCGGTGTTGTGGGTGGAACTATTGATCTCCAGGACCTCCATACATACTGTAAGTAATGCCATTCTCTTCTTCTGGTCTGCATCCTGCATTTATGCCTTTCCTCCTCTCTGCCTGTGACCATCCTTCCAGCTGGTCTTTAAAATCAGTTCCTATACAGTGTGAAATAATGGTTTTGATTAGTCTCAAGAAGTCTGTGTGAAAGAGGTTGTAAAAAGAAGTGGCTATTTAATAAATAGCAGTTTGTGTAGAAAAAAAGCTGATGACTGTCTGAGATGAAGGTTTTTCTCTTTTATTTTTATTACTGTTCTGCAATAATTTTCCTGTGTCAGTGAGACTCTTGTGAATTTCTGCATTTGCATAGTGTTGGAGCCAGTATTTTCACAGTTGAATACCTGTCCTCACCATTTTTAAGCACTCAACTGTGAAAGTAATATTACCTGTGATTAGCCAGCCAGACTGAAGTAAATAAAGTAATAAATTTCATTGTCTAAGTTAATGAGGGGGGTTCTTAATGACCATTCAACCTGCTAGACATAGCAGTCAAATCTTCCTTAAATCCCATTGTACAGTTTAAAAAAAAAAACAATACCTGACATAATGTCTCAGATACACTATGTTTGAAATAAAGCTGGGATGGTCATGGATAGAACGCTTTTGATCTTAACTTGAGAGCAGTTCTGATACTGCAGTCAGACTTAACTACCACAATGACCATAACAAGATATTATCTCTTCACCTTTCAATAAGTTTCCCAGTACCATTCTCTTTGTTCTATTTATATTTGCCTTGATTCAAAATGAATTCACTTAAAATCCAATTGATTCTTTTTCAAACTTAAAATGCAGACATTGTTAGTAAAAATTACCCTCTGGGGAAATGAACACATTTTCTGACTGTGTTGCATACATTAAAAAGAAAAAAAAAAGTCAAAACAAAACAAACCAATTATTGTTCTAATTATTGTTTTGGTGGCCACCACCTCCAATTAGGTTTTACTGTGAGTTGTTTCACTTCAGAAATGTTATGAATAGATGTATTGTAGCTATTTTAGTTTATATTCACTTTTGTATTTTTATTACTTTCTTGTCCATGTTTGGCAACATACTTAACTCTAAAACTGGAGCTAAAATAGATTTTGTTACATTTTTGGCTGTAGTGTTGGGCCATTTATTAAACACATACACCATTGAAATTCACTTCTTTATCTCTTCTTTCAGTTAACAGAATCAAAGATATTGTCATATGTCTACAAAGCTAATTATTAAAAATAGACTTTCCCTTTACCGTCTCAAATTGCTTTGCACTTTGCTTTGTTAGCTGCAGTCAAAGAACATTGCAGCTCTGATGTTGATAAATATATATATTATATTTGCTTTCAGAATTAGAATTAAGTAGAACCGAACAGTGTTATAAGCTTTTTTTTTTCTTTTTTCTTTTTTTTTTCTTTTATACCTAATATGTGTTTTGTTGTATTTTGTGTTTGTGTGCCATGCTATACAACTTCTTTTACTATTATTATTATTATTTGTTTGTTATTTCTTCTTCTTGGTGTTTATCTGGTTATTGAAATTCATTTTCTGCATATAAAAGACATGTGATTCCCACAGAGTGTATGTGTGTGCATGCATACAGGCTTGCACATGTTTGTAGCCCCTGGTCTATAAGGAATCACTGTTAAGGTGCTTAAAATATCTGGAGTAGAATACAGCCCAGTCACCTGTAAAGTTAATCGGGTTATACAGGAGGGTGTTGAACCTGATGTCTGGTGCAGCAGCAGCATTATACTGAATAATTGTTACAAGGGGAAAGGAGGAGGTGCCTTAGTTTGAAGTGATTACAAAGTTATCAGCTTGCTGGAGCAGGTCATGAAAGTTATGGAAAGAGTTGGAGCTCAGTTTCTTAGGAAGAGAATTCGTCTCCACAAGATGCAGTTTGGTTTTGTGCCAGGGAGGGTGGTATTGATGCTCTTTTTCTAGTAAGACAATTGTAGGAGAAGTATTTAACTAAAAGTAAGCTGCTTTGCTTTGTTCAACCTAGAGAAAGCCTTTAAAAGGGTCTTTCACTTTGTGATTTGGTGGTCTCTGAGGTTGGTGAATGACTTGTTAGAGCTATGCAAGCCATGTTTCTGTTTGTGAGGTGAAAGTTAGCAATGTGTAGAGCAACGAATTTTGTGTAAGGTAAGTGTTTACCAGGGCTTGATTCTCAGTCTCTTTGTGTTCATCATAGCTCTACAGGCCATAACAAAGGAATTTAAGATGGGTTGCCCTTGGGATCTACTGTATGTTGATGGCCTTGATCTTTTAGCAGAATGTGTTGTAGAACTGGAGAAGAAATTCTAGCTATTGAAGCAAAACCTAGAATCAAAGAGCCTTGAAGTTAATTTAGCAAAACCCAAAGTTCTAGTAAACAGGGAAACCACCCTGCTCAACATGTAGAAGTTCTATGCAGAGTACCCAGTGCAAGTTATGGACACACACAAAGGGTGCAGTAGAATCTCTGGCAGCAGTCTAATGGAGAAAGTAGACTTTGTATGTGGCAGATGAACCAGGACAATAAGGATGAAGTGCAATATGGGAAATAGACTTTCAAGGAATAAAGAGGTTAACTAGTAAAGATAAATGTTTAAATATCTGGAGCTGCTGGTAATAAAGTTCTCATTTTTAGAGATGAACAAGTTTCTAGTGGCCTAATGGATAAATGTTGTTACATTTGGTTTAGAATTAAAGATTTGTAGTTCAAATCCAGATTATCCAGATTATTACTAAGTACGTATCTGACAATAAAACCGATGATGGAAATAAAACTGTTGAAAAAAAGAAAATTACAATCTCATCAGTAAGAAATATGTAAAAGTTAATTTTGTTATTGTAGTTTGATTAGTATTTAATTAGTAATTAATGATCGTGTTGCTTTACTTGTTTCTTTTGCTTCTTCAGTTACTGTACTTGAAGATCCAGAACAAGGAAACCCTCCAGACCACCAATCTGGTCTCTCTCTGTTTGCTGCTGAGGCTCGCCTTGACTACATGGGTTCCAGTGTCCTGATGACCCGTATAAGCTCACTGAAGCTCCACTTCAGGGATGAGTGGCTTCTTGATGCCGACATGAAACCAGACATGCCATTGGCTACAAAACGGTAAGTGGACATTGTTTTATGAAAGCGTGAATTCTTTAAATTTAACAGATTAATGTTTGGTCACATCATCATCATCATCATCATCGTCGTCGTTTCACCTCCACTTTCCATGCTGGCATGGGTTGGACAATTTGACTGAGGACACCAATCTGATCTGGCAAGGTTTCTACAGCTGGATACCGTTTCTAACACCAACCACTCCAAGAGTGTAGTAGGTGCTTTTTATGTGCCACCAGCATGGGAGTCAGTCAGGCGGTACTGGCAATGACCATGCTCGTAAGGTGTTTTTAAGTGCCACTGGCACATGAGCCAGTCAGGCGGCACCTTTTCCCATATTTAATTCCACCCCATCCTTTTGTTATGTCTTCATATATTTAATAAGTTTGGACGTGTCAAAGAAACTGACAGAAGCTTTTGGTGCTCCCTGCTTTTAAATAATAGAAAAGTATCCTAGGCAAAGTGTTAATATAATGAATTGTTGTTCACTGATGAGAAGCTTGCCTCAATGCTGAGACCCGCCTCGGTCATGACTGACCATGGGATTGCACCTGGCACAAGTCCGGACAAGGTTGTTTATGGAAGACCAGCAGTTGCCCATGCATACCAGCCTCCCCTCTCCACGCCACCAGTGTTATCCAAGAGAAAGGCAAAGGGGCTGATGCTGCTTGGCACCTGTGGTGTTGCAACTCATTTCTACAGCTGAGTGAATTGGAGTAACATGAAATAAAGTGTCTTGCTCACTGGCACAATGTGCCACCAGGAATCAAACTCATGACCTTTGACCATGGTCAGAATACCCTAACCACTGAGTGACATGCCCCCACAAAGGTCATCTTAATGTATGAGTAATCACTTTCTTAATTTTTCCTCTTCACTTTTTACCTCTATTGATTGCTCGCATTACATTTTTGTTTTTTTATTTTGAGATAACATATTTTACTGTCAGATGCCTTGGTATAATCGATAAAGTATTTCTTAACATTTATATCAACAAGACACCTGCTCCTGTCCTTGTATCATAATTCCATATCTTGCAATATTGTGCCCCTCTCAGTTGAGAGCGTCTTGTCTTGTGGGTCCTTGGTGACCTCACCATTATTGGTGCCATGGAAAAAAAGCACCCAGTCCACACTCTGTAAAGGCGTTGGCACCAGGAAGAGTGTCCAGCTGTAGAAACCATGCCAAAGCAGGCATTGGAACTTGGTGCAATTCTCTGGCTGGTCTGTTCCTTTTGAATCATCCAACCCATGCCAGCATGGAAAATGGGACAGTAAAGGATGATGATGATGATCTGTTTCACATATGGTTCTTAGGTTTGCCAATCATTCACGAGTTTCCATTCCTCGTCTAAAACTAATTTGCAGTTGACATATTCATTAATTCTCGATGTCATTCTTTGTCGGATGACTTCTATCAGTAGCAATCACCCAACTCATTAGGCTTATTGTTTTAAACTCTGTGCAGTCCTGAGCTTTTGGTTTCTTTGGTAACGGAACAAAGATCGAACGAGAAATATTGGATTTGTAAATAGATAGGAGGAATTGGTGAAATAGTCTTTAGTGACTTGTTTGAGAGTTGCAGAACAATAACTGCAGTGGAATATGAGTCCGGTTTCAGCAGTCCAGTGTTATTCCCGTAATGGGATAGGCGTAGGGGAAACTCTGTAGAACAGAACTATGCAAAGGGTTTATAATAATAATGATAATAATAATAGTTCTGTTAAATATTAGCCATTTCTAATGTTGGAATAGTAATGCCAGTGATCTTTTACCTTCGACTTGTTTCAGTCATTAGACTGGCCATGCTGGGGCACAGCCTTGAACTTTTAATCAAACAAATTGACCACTGTACTCTTTTTTTAAGCCTGGTATTTATTCTATTAGTCTCTTTTGCTGAACCTCAGTCATGGGGATGTAAACTAACCATCACTTGTCAGGTGGTGGCAGGACACACATGGCTTTTTCCAGTTCCCTCCTATCAAATCCTCTCACACAGCTTTGGTCAGCCTGGTGCTATAGCAGAAGACACTTGCCCAAGGCGCCATGCAGTGGGACTGAACCCAGAACCATGTGGTTGGGAAGCCATGCCTGATGGTGAAGATTTCTGAAGAACCTCATCCTTTTTGGTATGAAGAGAGAGCTTAATTGATCCAATATTCTTGAGTGTATTATTGGTTGCTAGTCATCACCTGATGTGAGTTGGCTTCGAAAGCCTGGATTTGCAGAAAGCATAATACCTCAAATATGAAGTGTGAAGACTTAGAAGATCGATTGAAATCTGCCTTTTATCCATTTGTATTGATAATGGAAGAGAAATAATTTCGCTGCAGTGAGTTGTGTAGGCTGCAGACGAGTCATTGTTTTTATTGATATGAAATGTTGGTAGGCAGGGAAATAGGTTAATACATTTACAGAACTCTTGTTATACTTGTGTTTTATTTCGACACCATCTATGTAAACTGCAGCTGAATATAACACACACACACACACACACACACAGAGGTCTGAAGGCTTTGTAGTGTTTTTGCTGTTGCTACGAGAGGATATTTAGAACGGTGCAGTTTTTTCATTTTTTTTCTTCATAATATTTATGCAGATTCTAAGCTGCATATTGACACCAGTGGTTATGGCAGAAGGTGTTAGCATGATACCCAGTAATTATTGGTATAAATAGCATTATAAATACAAACAAAAATAAACAATAAACAGAGTTGCCATGCTTAAAGCCTTTTTGTGAGATTCTATCAGCTGTTCTGAAAGTTTAGCTGTCGGTGAAATTATCTCGAGTTTCTGGCTGGAGAAGGGTTAACTACCTTTCAAAATTAATACTCATCTAATTCTCTTGCAAATGTTAGTGTGTATCATGTTACTTAATACCTTATCAAATAACTTGTTTGCTGCAAAATTATTGTCTAAGTCAGCCAGCAGAGAGTAAAATAAAAAAAAAGCAAAAGAGAGAAAATACCTGACTGCCATTTGTTATTTGATTGAGTGAGGCTGATTGTTCATTTGAAGGCTAGCATTGTTTCTCAAAGAGAAATATGTTGAGTATATGGTCTGTGTTGTATTGTATTGCTTGTCAATGCGTTTAAAAATGGTTTGCATCCTAGTTGGTCAAATTGCTCTCTTCTCTCAGATGCTTATAATAGACTTTGACAATTGGTAGCTTGCACTACAAACCGATGACTGCCAGTTCTTGTGTTCCCTTAGAACACTGGTTCTCAACCGGGGGTCCATATGACCCTGGGGGTAAGTTGGAGGAGGGCATACTTGAGTTTGTTGTAAAAGTTTATGTGCAATAAGCTGTTTATGATCCTAATTATATATTTAATTAACATGTCCTTTCTATTGGAAGCACAAGGCCTCAAATTTGGGGGAAGGGATTAAGCCGATTACATTGCCCCCCCCCCTTCCCCCAATGTGTAACTGGTACTAATTTTATCATCCCCCTGAAAAGATGAAAGGCAAAGTCGACCTCAGCGGAATTTGAACTCAGAATGTAGTAGCAGATGAAATGCTGCTAAGCATCTCACCTGGCGTGCTAACGAGTCTGCCAGCTCCCCCCCCCCACCTTACTAATTTTTAAAACCATCTAATGGTTATGGAGATCCAGTAGAGTTGGAATGAAAGGAGTCTACAGGTAATAAAAATGGTTGAGAACTGCTGCCTTAGAAGGATATTCCATTAATGTCATTTATTGTGAAGAATGTTAGGGAACTGTTAATTTGGTGGTCATGTATCTGGAGTGGTAGGTACACTACAAAAACAAAACAACAATATCACAAGGCAAAGAGAATATTCCTATTTAGTGTTTACAAAGACTTGGACAATTCTTATATAAATAAATAGATGAAAAAATTGCTTTAACCACCATGCTTTTCCGTACTTACATGGACAGGATGGAATTTGTTTTGGTTGATGTTTCTATGGCCTGGTGCCCTTTCTGTTGCCAATCCTCACCTGGTATAAGTAAAGCAATATTTCTCCATGATGTGACAAAAATGGAGTAAATAGAAATTTCTTTAGTGACATTTCTTTCAATTCAGTAAGAACACCCCCTATTGCTGTGATATTGTCAGATGGTAATGGAACTATGTAGTATATTTTCTGTCTGTCTGTTTGTCTCTTTCTGCATCTCCCCCACCACCCTTCCACATCCATTTCAAACTCTGTTATGCTTGGTCCTTTATTTCTTGTCACTTCTATTTTCTTCCTGTTTGTGTGAGAAACCTTGCTGGCAACTTCCATTCCAAGGTTTATGAATAACTCTCACCCTCACCTCATCATCATCATCATCATCAATACTAAAAACTCTTACAATTTCAAATGCTTTCTTGCACATGTCATTCTCTTTGCTCCTCTTATCTGATTGAACCTTCAATGAATTTAGACAATGCTCGGTATTCCTAAGTTTAAAAGGAAATAATACAACTGGATTGGGTAGATTTTTTTTTTTTATTGATCCGATTTTGGAGACTGAGCTTTAATAAATGAAACTGTTGCAAGAAATTCACTCATTTCACCAAAGGGGTTTATTTTGATCTGGTGATAATAATTAGTTTCTTCTTCTTCTTAACTTGCAGAGTCTGTGTAAATAGATTAAGAAAAATTCATTTTCTCTACTATGTGAAAAGAATTTTTGGTTATAACACAATCTATATAAAGGAATGGCAACTGTATGTGATGATGATGATGATGCTGTATATGTTAAAGGAATGAGCTAACATTGGTGGCTATGAATTAATAAAGAAACAGAATATCCATTATTGTTTGTTTGGTTTTTCTCTTCAATCTAACATATTAACGTTGCTTCCCTGTTTCATTTTAAATCTGCTGGAAACCTTTAACCTTTGTTTCTCTCTCCATTCTTCCTTTTTGTTTAGTTTTCTGTGGTTATGTTCTGGTGAAGGCATTTTTGAAAACAATTGCTCTAATTTTTATTAGTCAGCCTCAAAGCTGGGAAAGTTGGTATTAATAGCAGTGCTGGACTAAAAACTTTAGATGGGTCTGCAAACTCAAATTGAGACAGGTTTTACTTTTTGGCCTTCTACTTCTCTTGAATAGATAAAAATGATTATCACAACAGTAACACATTAACCCTATAACACCCACCTATTGTCAATAATTGTTTATACATCAAACAAATGCTATGATTTTATGGGAAAAATGTGATGAAAGCTTTGACATACACACACTCTAAATATTGTCAATGTTGGAACAACATTATTGCAATTATAAAATCTAGCCATTTGTTGCAGAATTATTCACGGTTGAGTAATTTATCTGCTTTTACTGGTTGGTCATTGCACTGTGGCCATGCTGGGGTAGCATCTACAGGGATTTTAGATGTTCATATTTTACTTGTTTTATTGATGTCTATTTATTGCATGGTTAAGTTACCTTTTGTCATAATGAGACAGAATTCAACCCAGCTTTCTGCAAATATTGATACTTAAAAACCTAAAGGATTTGCAGCTGCAAATCTTATTTACAAGTCTATACCCTAGTTGTTGTGCAAGGAGATTAGAAGCACACAGCAATACTTGTGCCTGGTTGCAGTCTTGCATATATATATTTATAAAATGAATTAATGATATTTTACATCAGGCATTACTCTTTGCTCTTAAATGTGAAGGACCAATAATTAGAGTTTCCTTCAATATTGATAATTTAGGTGTTATAAGATAAAGGTAGCATCAATTGAAAATAATTGGTTATTGTAACAAAACTCACTCTGTATGTTGTGTAAAAATCTTATGCTCCATCTTAATAACAAATGTGTATATATATATATGTATATTCTTTTTTGGGTTTAGACCAGCAATATTGTTTGTCCATGGAACACTGGACTGGGATAAATTCCATATCATGATTTCACGGTCAACTACCCCAGACCTGTTAAAAATGGCTGCCAAATTAGAAGAGTTCTTCACCACCTATCTCACTAACAGCAAGAGGGTCCTTTCTGCTTTTGGACCAATTGGGGGATCAATGAAGAGCAAATCATCTACCAAACGCAAAAACTCAGAAGATTTGGGTACGTATATGACAAGATGTCCATTTTGATTGCAATCTAGATGTTGGTGTATATATTGAGATTTGGTTTTTACTGTTTGTGCCTCTCTGCGTTTCTTAGTCGGATGATGGGCTCCTGACTTGCCACGTCTAAGAAGTAGACATGAATACCATTTACAGAGTATTCATGATCTGTTTAAAATGCCACTGTTTTGGTGCACTAAAAAAATACCTTTCTTTACTTCTCGTAAAGATAAATTTTTTCTGGGTACTCTGCATAGAGAAGTTTTGTTCAGATAGACGTTGTCTTGCAGCTAAATTACTTGATGAATTTCGACTAATTTACAGTTTGGTTAAATTGCTCAAATTCTCTCATTACCAAGACGAACATGTCACTCCAAGCTGCAGTTTTTTTTTTTCTCTTGTTCATATTGACAAAGTCTTTGGTATCATTATTGCAGTATATATCAGATTAAATTAATTCACTGACCTGTCATTTTGAGCTTGCAGCCTAAATAAACTAGCATTAGTTTTCCAATAAATGGAAGCAAGTTTCAGGGGAAAAACAGTATAACTTCTTAGTTTTTATGCCATCGTTGGCTGAGAAACTTTCTGTGTAATCAAGAATTCTCAGAAAAAGAAAAAAAGAAAAAAAAGAGATATAAACAAAAATCTAGACACAACAAAAGACATCTCTTCTGAATTTTTATTTCACTTTACAAATGGAATGTTGTCATAAAAGCTGTACAAACATACGTGCGTATGTATATATATGTGCGAGAGGTGTGTATGTTTATGTATTGTTTGAATACTGGTGAGTTGAGAAGAATATTGCAGTGATGAAGGAATGAATGTGCCACGATAAATTAGGAAAAAGAAATAAGAACAACTGCCAAAGTTGTTGCTGTTGTTTTTTGAGGTTTATGTTCCTGGGTGTGCATGTACCTTTTTATATGGATGTATCATCATCATCATCATCGTTTAAAGTCTGCTTTCCATGCTGGCATGGGTTGGACGATATGTATGAATATGTCTGTCTGTCTGTATGTGTGTATATGTTGAATATTTGCATTTAATGTTCCTTGATATTTACTGAAAGCCCCCCCCATTCAATCTTTCACTTTCCCTCCCTCTCCCCACCCCTTCTCCTTGTCTTCCCTCCGTCTTTCTCTCTCTCTTTTCCTTCGTACTCTATTCTTTTTCTCCTCTTCTCCTTTCTTCTTTATTTCCCCTTCTCCCCATCACCCCACTTTGTAAATCTCTCCTTTTCTATTCACTCTCTTAAATACCACCCCTTTTTCTCTGTTCTCTCTCTCTCTCTCCCCCCACCTCTCCTTCTTATTCTTTCTGTTCTTTTCCCCCCTCCACATTTCCCCTCCTGTCTGCCTCTCTCCTCCCCCTCACACATGACATGCATATCTGCCAGAACTGTATTAATGTCAATCCAATCTCTACTGGTTGTTAGCGCACTTCTGTTTCACTTTGTCACCATTTAAGTGGATTACCCGTTTAGACTAATCTTATCTGTTGGCAGTAATATTCAATTTCCTGCACACTTCTCTGTACACAACATTGTTACCATCAACTCAAATGCCAGCACCCCCCATTCAACTCTCCCCCACCCCACCCACATCTTTCTACTGTTTTATTATAAATGTAATCTTCAGGAAATTACTTGTAAAAACACACAACAAATAATTTGTTACATTGCGTGTGTGTTTGTGTATATATGAGCGTATGTATGTGTTTGCATCTCAGGCTGACCCAAGCCTGGTGAATAACAGGGGGTAGATACAGAAAATGTGGAAGCTCATGGGATGGATTGTAATTTGAAGGCCTGCTTTGTTGTGTTTTGTCATTCTGTTTGAGAATCCTGTTAAGAATACACATGTCTGTGCATTAATCAGTCACTGTGCACATGAGTATATATGGACGTGTGTGTGTGTGTGTGTGTATATATATATATATATATATATATATAAAATGTGGTTTTGGAGGGATATATTATTTGGTCGGATACCATGGTGGCTCTCAGTTAAGTTCCAGTTTATGGCTAGCTACATCAATCAGTATTACTATTCGTTGCCAGTCACAAGTATATATATCATTGTCATCATTTTAATGTAACCCCTTGCATTTCTATTGCTGGATGCTTTTCCTGTTGCCAACCCTCTCCTGTTTCCAAGACATGGTTTGATGGAAAATTGGAAATGGTCAATACTTGTATGATGATGACACTTGTTACTAACACATGATGTCAAGTAACATGCACACAAAACACACACCTCACACCACAAACAACCTCGCCCCTATACACATATGATGAGCTTCTTTCAGTTTCTGTCTACCAAAAAATATCTTGTGTCATTACATTCTGAAATTCATTTAGCTTTTCACCCTCGCAACCCCAGTAAAATAAATATGGGGAACAATACAACCAACTGAATGTTTTATAGCAATGCCACATCAAATGGTAGAAATCAATAGTATAGAATCACTCAAGTTGTCAATTATCTATTGCTCTCGTTACTTAGAACGATTGGATATGTTTTGTATGGTACATGTTTATGACTGGAAGGAGTGATCGAGTGATGTGACTGTATTGTGGTATACCACACTATTCTGTAGACTGACAGCCTCATTATTTGGACATTAACCAGTGTCTGAGATAGTCTACTGCAACTAAAATATACTTTTGCAAGCAGTTGCAAATGAGATGAATTTCACCATTCTGCACCAAGAATCCCTGTCTTCCATTACTTTGGTACATTCTCAGTTTCATGTTACATGTCTGTACCAATAAATTGTAGGTTGTTGAGTGGTGGTTTTTATGCTCTCTTATGGTGTGGAAATCTAAAATTTAACATCTGGTATGGCTTGGTATTTAGCACAATAGCTGAGGTTGGCTTTGCCTTTCATCCTTTCAGGGTCAATTAAATAAGTACCAGATGTACCAGTTTTGCACTGGGGTCGAAGTAATCAACTTAATCCTTTTGACTGACCTTGTTTGTCCCCCTGTGGACTATAAAGAAATTTTAAAAAATAGCAGTGGCTAGCAAAACCTACTTGTTATTAAGCAACAGTAATAGAGATGAGTGAAATATGTCTGTAAATCTCTTTGTTCTTGTACTCATGTCATGTGATGGTTTGAGCCCCCATGAGACGCCTGTTGTATATACTATCATAGTGATGTTGATATTCTCTTCTTTGAAGTCCAGGATTTGGCTCCATAGAGAAGAATTCTGTGAAGAAGGCCAACCTTGTTGAGAATTTACAAAAAAACAAAAGACGAAGATGGTGTGTAAACAACAAACAGATGTATTAGTTTAACTCTCAGGTCTTCTTTGGTGTTACAAATCTTTGTTTTGGTAGTTTTTTTTTTATACACAATTGCCATGATTCATGTTTATGCAGTTAATATTACAAATTCCTTTAATAATGGTATGTGTTTATGTTGCGACTTAAGAATGAAATTTATCCCTGTCGTTTAATCAATGTTGGTTTACTAACTTGAAAATTTTGTATGAAAATATCCTTAAACCTAAAATTTAAACTAAATGCCAAATAAGGGAAATCTTGAAGTCATGTTTTCTTTTTTTTATTTTATTACTTACTGTTTTAATATTCTTGTTGTAGGAGTAAGCTACAGTTCAGTTTGGCATCATCGACATTGGCAGAAAGTCTTGGTTGTTGCTGCTGGATGTAGTTTTTCCATGTTGCCATCACCTTTACCAAAGGAAGGTACTATTTTGGGAGGAACGGTTACACTTAAAGGCAACAATCTTTCTCTTGCCTGTTTCCATGGCTTCAACTTCCGTTCAAAGTCTTGGGCCATCTTCACCATTAACGAACCTGACATCATATTTGCTACAGAAGCCCAGAAGAGTGCTGAAGGAGGTGAGTGGAAACTTCTTTTTACCAATTTCAAGAACTAAGAAAAAACAGGTTTGAAGTAGATAGGTTTTCTTAATTTGTTCTGTATGATTAGTCCGTAATACATCCATCCATTTGTCATCTCCAGCCGCTATTCCTGGGAGGGCGAGGAGGGTGGGGATAGAGTCATCAGGCTCCTCCTCCTCCTCCATTAGGGTCCTGCCAGAAGCAACTGTCATCAAACTTTCTGGCTGGATTCCCAATTTTGACCAATTGAAACTCTGGCTGGCATTAATTTGTCCATGGCAGAATTTTCTTTTTTTTATTTATCTCTCCCTGACTCCTGTAATCTCTTTCTCTTGGTTGCACTCATGCACCCCACTCTCAAACCTCCCTTCTTTTCCAATTTACATTCGGGTATGGTTACTTGCTCCCTCACATTCTATAATGAAAGGTCTGTCTGAAATGTCACAAAACCAGCTTTTTTGGTCTCCAAGTTGTGACACGACAGACTGCTAGCCAAAAGCTTTTTTTTTTTTTTTTTTACATAGTGTATTTGGGATGAGTTTTACTGAAACATTACCAGGTGGTTTGTTGACTTGGAGTTCTGTATGGAGGTTTTCTTGGAGAAGATTTACCACTCATCAGCAAACAGAATTATACAGTCCTGATGACCCAAGGAAAGGGCCTACATGTGCTTCCTTGAATCATTAGAAATGATAGCTAAATCTTTCAAATTTTAAAAAAGGAAGGGACACATTTGATGATAGAGTCCCTGAAATAAGGGCCATGCAACTGAGATTTTTTGGTTGTATAATGAGGAAAGAAGGCCTGGAGAATTTAATGACGTCCAGAAAGATTGAAAGGAAAAGAAGCAGAGAAAGGGGGAGGATGATATGGATGTCTGGCTCGACGAACTGGTCGGCAGAAAGGAACATTAAGCATCAAGGAGTTGAACTGTTACAGAAATCAAAGAACAGAGAACTGTGGAAGGACATAATTACCTAAGTCCTATGTTCTGAATATGGCATCTAAGGAGAGAGAAATAGAGAGAGAGAGTCCCTGAAAAGTAAAAAAGACTGGATGGTCTTGAGTCTACTCGATCAAGGCCAACCTTGGGCTAAACAGCAACAGTTGAACCCAATGTACCTTGGAGATCTGAGAGATGATTAATTTCAAATAGAAATCCAATTATCTTTCAGCAAGTGTAATAAAGGTAAACATTTGACCAATTTGCAGGCATTCATTTACAAATGGCTGTCTGAGATAATAAACACTGGCTAATTGTGTTTTATTGATTGGCTTCAATTGTCATATAATTATGGGGAAATAATGAACAAAGACAGGAGGTCACACAGTTTAGAGAGGGCAGGGAGGGGACAGGGGATTATATATGGAGCCTCGAACTTATTTTATTAACAGTAAAAGAATGGAAACAGTGGATCATGGTGGGATTTCAACTCGGAACATCAGCATCAGCATCATTGACATCTTTGTTATGGGAATTTTATTTTATTTCTTTTGTTTTATAAACCAATTGTTTGTTTGTTCATCTGAAAGAACCCTGTTAATAAGGACATGGGCATTGTGATGCAGCTGGGTCCAGAAGTCCTTCTTTAGTCTGCTTCCCTCTCATACTGGCCTCTTCTATAAGCCTCTGTTTCTAGGATTACTTTCAAAGAAGCCACACCCACCTTACCATTTTCTTTTCAAAATGGACGATTGCTCATAAGGAAAGATGAATGAGTATTAAAGATTTTGAATGGTTTTTGCTTTAGTTGGTTATTATATCACTGTCTTGGATCTCCTGCAGGATGCATTCCTTTCTGCACTTCATCATTTACAAAAATGAATGTTCCAGTTGATCCAATCAAAGGAACATCCTGCTTGTGAAATTAACATGCAAGTGGCTGAGTACTCCACAGACACACGTACCTTAACATTCTCACGGAGATGTAACATGACACAGAATGTGACACAGCTGGCCCTTTGAAACACAGGCACTATTCATTTTTTCCAGCTGAATGGACTGGAACAACATGAAATAATGTGTCTTGCTCAAGGACACAATGCACAGCTAGGAATTGAACCCATAGCCTTACGACTATGAACCAAATACCTCAACCATGAAGCCACACTCTTTCACTAGGATGTTAAATAAAAAGTTGAAAACCCACACACATCAAAAATTAAATCTATAAATATCAAAATCAATAGATATCAAAACTGCTGACACCATATAAGTAAATTCCCAGTTCGACTAATCAATACAGATAGGTATGTGTATGTAATCAGTCATAATTAATGTTTGTAGAATTAGCGGCAAAGGAAAAGATCTTAGAGAAACTGAAAGCTAAGGAGAGAGGACGTTATTGCAAATTTTAATATTCGAATAAGTCGATTGATTTTGAAAGTGTGATAGATATTCTATGAAGGTAAGTGGCAATGCCAGCAGACATTTTGGCAAAGTCATGTTTTATATGGAGGTAATTAAATTGCCAAAGGTAAACAGGAAGAGTTTGCAGTCTTTTGTTTCTTTTACTGGTTTCAGTCATTGGAATATGGCCATGCTGGGGTACTGCCTTGACAGGTTCAGTTGAACAAATCCACCCCAGTACTAATCCTAGTGGTGTTTTCTGCCAATCTGCCATGTTATGAGGATGTAAACACACCAACATCAGTTGTCAAGCGATGGTGGGGAAACAGACACACACACATACACACACACACACACACATATATGACAGGCTTCTTTCAGTTTCCATCTACCAAATCCACTCACAAGGCTTCGGTCAGCCCGTGGTTATAGTAGAAGACACTTGCCCAAGGTGCCACGCAGTGCGACTGAACCCAGAACCATGTGGTTGGTAAGCAAACCACTTACCACACAGCCATTTTTAATTGAATATGCGTTTGTATGACTATGTATATATGAAAGCAGCTAATGATGTGTTAGAATAAACTGTAATTGTCAGTATGTGAGCTAACATCAGTTTCTCATAAACACTGTTTAGTAGCAAAAATGTTTACAAGTTAAGAAGGAAACCAGTTTATGTATTTTGTGAGTCTTAAAAGATTCAGAAAATTTCCATGATGTTCAAATATTATTGCAACAACGCAATTAAAATATAGTTTCTTTTTAGATGGGAGACTGTGTTATTGGGAAGAAAATACATGATTATATATTTTTAACTTTGTGAGATAACAGGGTAACACTTTCAGCAGAAGTTAGGAAGATAAAGTGGGGGAGGTGAGATAAAATAAAATAAAATAAAACAAGATTAAGTAAAAAGTTAAAAATAGTAGAGTACAAGGGGATATGTGGAGCTTTAATTTTTGTGAAAGATTTAGGGATATAAAAGTTTTAAAGGTTCACGGATGTAAGACATTAAGAATATATAAAAGGTTTGTGGATATAGAAGTAGATGTAGACATAGGCAGGTAAAGACAGACAGACAGAAGGGCAGGTCAATAGATAGACAGACAGATAAATTAATAGTTTACCTTACTCGTGGCATGTGACATATAGAGAGCCTTGTTGCTGGGTGTTACTTTATCTTGTTAGTGCTTTCAAATCTATCGTTGTTTATCAGAAATCGTTTGTTTTTTTTGTTCTTATTTGATGATGCCTATTGCTGGTACTGATTAAAGATCCTGGAAGCAGTAGATGTGTTTCCTCATTACAGTGGTTCAGGCTTGGTGTCTTCTTCTGAATGAAGTATTCCTCTGTGATTCTGAGGTTAATGTGTTCATCCCCATCGCTAGTATATGGTTGGAGAAATCCCCACCATAGTGCTGGTCATGTTGGATCATGGCACTGGGTGGCTTATTGCAACTGGATGGATGGGAAACTTACTTGATTATTGTAATTCTATACTTGCATGGGTCAAACAGAATTCATTGAGACAAATTTTCTGTGGTTGGGTTCCTTTCCTGTTGCCAACCCTTGCCCACTTTCAAGCAATTTCCCCATTGCTGGTCATATTTTTATGAAAGATCGGAAATGTCAGACATTCCTAGTATGGCAATAATGCTTGTTTCTACAATTATCGTGCAACAATTTAAAGACCCTAATCCACTACACACACACACAATGGATTTTTTTTCAGTTTCTGTCTATCAAATCTCCTCATTTGTCCAAGGTGCCATGCATTGGGGCTGAACCTAAAACCAACTGAAAATAAATATTGTTAGGTATTTAGTCCACTCCTCTGAACCAGAGGATTGCATCTATGGCTAGCCAAACATCAATATAGAGGCTTCCTGCTTGCCATAGGATGTACAGGTGTTGGGTATAGTGAGCTAATGCAGTTATTTCTCTCCAAGGCATTCCATATCTTCTGCATAACTAATTCTTTTTTGCTTTCAAATTATTTCCCAGGAACTTGTATTGTACAAGACCTCACCTTCCGTGTTGGACACGACACCACTCAACACATCAGCGAAAAGAATATGGCAACTATTTGCAAGTTATCTCGTGGCCATTATATGCCACCCCCTTTTACCAGTGTTCGGGAATGGTTTCACTATGCTTTTGCATCAGCAGAAATTAAAGGTAAGTTGTTTTTGTTGTATCATCTGGCAGACGATTCGACTAAATTGGTTAACATCTTTATTTCTTGTGGATCTTGGGTTTTGTTTCTTTCATTTCACTTCTATCTGAAAATACCTGGACAGAAGTCGATTAACTCCAAATCTGTCCTAATCAGGTAGACTTATGATCAAAGGTGTTTCAACCATGACCATCATGTCTTTCTGTATACCAGAAACTATAAAGAAAATAGTGATTCGAGGGAGATTTGGCTGCTATTTTATGTGGTCAAATTCTCTATTTCCTTCATTATTTCAACTTCCACGGTATTTTAGGGGAGTGTAAAGTGAGGTGGGTTTGATACAAAATTCAAAATCCTTCACAGAAGAGGACATGGGATTTTTGTGATTTCATGTCTTTTGCCAGAATATTAATCATGTGAAGGAGTTAAAATCAGAACCATTGATAATTAAAATTGGGGCCTGAAATTGAAGGCCAAGCTCTCACCTACCCCCTTCCCTCTCCTCTGCAACATTTTCACATTCGTTACTTCATATATTTTCTTCTAACCCCCCCCCCCCCAAGATTACACCTTCATTGATTTGGCACATTACCAAACTACCTTTTACTGTTTTCACTCTTATGTAAACAGTAACACTGATGGTATCTGTTCACACACACACACACACACACACACACACACACACACACACACACACACATCAGTTGATCCTTTCTGCTGTGCTATATATACAACATTTTGGTTGTGTAGATACCAAGTTTGTTGGGTAATCTACCTAAATGTATCTCGGCTACCAATCTTTTACAGGTGACACAGAATTACTTTGCATGATTTCTTTATATTCTAAAACAAGGTCTATCTCAAATGTTTGGAATTTCGCTACAGATGAGTACAGGATACTGTTGTTTCAGCTGCTGTGCTTTTTCTTTCTTTTTCTTTGTATGTATGTGTGTGTATGTGTATGGAGTCCTAGAAATAGTAGCCAGATCTCCATTTATGCTGTAAAACTTCTATACCATATGCACAGTATTCCTGTGATTGGTTGATAGCGGTGGGGGTTCACTACCGCTTTGATTATAACTCTGAATCTCTCCATGCGATATTAATATTTATTGGTACATTTTGAGATTAAGTCTTTGTTTTCATTGCATTCTGAATTGTTCCATTAAATTGAAATGTTTTTTTTTTCTGCCAAAGAAAGTTCACATCTTTTGGCACCTGTCACATAAACTTTGGCCTGGTCAGTGTGATACAATTCTACTTCTATATTAGTTTTTGCAGAAATAATATAGAATGTGTCAATATTTTTTAGTTTGAGTGAAAATGATATTGAAGTAAATGGTCCTTCACTAATCCTGCCAAAGCTTAGAATGAAAGTGCCAAAATATATAAACTTTTCTTGGCTGAATTATATCTGAATTCATAAATGTTTTCAAGCCAACAGAAAATGTTCTCAAAATGTGAGCACAAAAATAACTCTTGTATGCTATTAGATTAGTAATATCCCCACTTAAATGTGAATGTTCTGTCAGAAGTAACTTTACTGCAGTAATTACCATATTAATACTACCTCTCTTGCTAATAGATATTTTTTAACAAGCTCTTTTTGATTAAAGTTCGACTAGCAGCCAGTATTTGGTGAGCTGACAGAATCGTTGGCATGTTGGGTAAAATGCTTAGTAGCATTTTGTCCAAAGTTACATTCTGGGTTCAGATGCCACCAGGGGTCGATTTCCTTTTGGGATTGATAAAATAAGTACCAGCTGGGCACTGGGATCGATTGTCATCATCATTCCTGAGATTACTGATCCTGTGCCAAAATTCAAAACCTGTATTTATTGAGCCAGTCAGAAAACATTTTCAAAAGGCATGTCAAAAAGTGAACCATTAAAAGATTTCTGACATCCATTGAGCAAATGTGGAAGACTTCTTCCAATAAAACCTTTGAAGCAGCAAAGATTTAACACTGAATTCCTGTCGGTTTGAGATATTGAAATACTTTAAGGCTTTCATATTTGAATAACCACTTCATACATGTGTGTGTCTATGAAGACATGTGGCTTAGAATTTAGTGTTGCACTCACAGTTGCAAGGTCGTGGTTTCAATTCTTGGACTGGGTGTTGCATTGTGTTCTTGTGCAAAACACTACATTTAATTTCATGTTGCTTTGGCATCTGACATGTGGCACACAGTGTACCTCTACATGCAGCATTGATGTGATGGAGGCAGTGATCAAATGTGCAGCACCAACATTTGACCACAAGTGTTCCACAGAAGTTGCTGAACCTTCATCTGTCATCTGCAACAGGAAAGTACACCATGTGGGGGTGTGGGTGTGTGTGTGTGTCGTTACCATTATGCAAAAGTGTCATAAATCCAAAACGCTGCTTTTTCAGAAAATGAAAAAAATAGTTTCACCATTCCATTTTTTTTTTATATTAGCAACAGTTTCCGCTTAACAATAATACTTTGTTTGGTGCATAAAATCGTAACTCCCTGCATGTATGATATTTTCAGCTAGAAATAGTTTTTCAAAACTGTCGTATGTGGGACTTACTACACTTCTAAGTAATGCTAAACCATTGTACTACACTTTGACAATTTTCATATCTTGGCATCTGAAGCAGCTAGAGATATGATAGTTTGACCAAAAGAACTGGCTATTGCAAGCAAAATGAAATATTGAAAAAAAACTGTGTTTGGCCAAATTTGGACACATGACAGTTTAACATAATAGCAACGATATATATGTGTATATATATATATATATATATATATATATATATATATACCTATGCAATTTTGTGTAGCATGCCATCTCTTGTAATGGTAAAACAAAGTGCTACAGCCTTTCCATTTGAATGTACTCTTCCCTAGCATCCTTCTGTCAACCAATGTTAGATGTCTTTTTATTTAAAAAATAATTATCAGTGATAGAAGCAGTTTTAATACCAAAACATATTTATCCCCACTTAAAAGTGGACGTTGAGTTGGAACACAGAATACTGCATTATTTTCTATGAGAGAACCTCTCAAATTGACTTGTGGTACATATAAGCACTCATGTCTATATTGCTAGCAGGAGATAATCAACTTCTACCATCGCTGGAGCTACTGGATCACATGATTTCATCCTTCCTTAGCCTTGTCATTGGTCGCCATCCATGGCTGTAGATAGCAGAGATTTCTCTGTCAGCGATATATATAGTCTCAGTGCCTTTTCAAGCATGGGTGTGTTACAAAGAGCCAGTGGGGTTACAAATAGAGAAAATAATTAACCAAAGATAGTGGATTGGCAAAAGTCATTGATGTATCTTAACATACTGTGTTCAAATCCTGCTGATGTCAACTTTATCTTTCATTCTGCTGGGGTTGATAAAATAAAGTAGCAGTCAAATATTGGGCTCAGTTTAATTGATTAAACCTGTCCCCTTAAAAAGAGTTGAGGTAAGGTTTTTAAGTGAACTGAGTCTGCAACCTGGTTATTGTTGTTGTAGTTGTTGTTTAACCCCAGGTCAGATTTAATTGAGCAGATCATATGGAAACCTGCCCCAGTTTTGATCATACAGTCTCCTCTATGATGGTAGGGAGATTTGACTGCTATTTCTAGCAAGTCATTTATTTGTATTGAGACTCCCTTGCTGGCTGGTTTGCAGCCTGGTTTTAATGCATGATTAAGACTATAAATGACTTTAAACTGATATGCTATTTCAAATAAATATTATCATTTGGATATTTTCCAAACTATGATGGATATCCTTATAAAAACCTACAAACAAAACATTAAAATTCTGCACAATTAACCACTTTCAGTTTTAACAAACACACACACACACACACACACACACACACACACACACACACACACACACACACACACACA
>NC_068993.1:62811491-62815106 GCF_001194135.2 Octopus bimaculoides | reverse complement strand
GTGTGTGTGTGTGTGTGTGTGTGTGTGTGTGTGTGTGTGTGTGTGTGTGTGTGTGTGTGTGTGTGTGTGTGAATAGACTTACTGATGTGTTTATATTGAAGACAATATTATTTTGTAATAAAAGAAATGCCAGTTATTTCTGGTTAGTCTTAAGGTCCCATCCTTGTAGCAAATCAGCTTTTAGAATTTAGCGCAATACATCATTGATCTGTGTGTGGTGTGGGTGTTTAATAGCAATAAAATACTGGTGTTTAGTCATGAAGCTATCAATAATGATGTATATTGATACTGTCATAGCATTTCAGAATTAATTCCTCATTATGCTATCAGATATCTATTTCAATAACCAAGGACCTTCTCCTAGTTTGGCTGTGTGTTATGTAGAATGATTTTGTGTGTGTGTCTGTGTGTGTTGAATTTATGTGGGTGTCCCTTTTTATATATAGCCTTCTTTATAGATACGTCAAAAGTGGATGTTGACAAATTTTTTCTGTTTTTATTGAATATAGTTTTTACTATATATAAAAATATATACATGTGTGTGTGTATGTATGTACTAATATACGAATATGACATTATCATCATCATCATCATTCACCATCTGTCTTCCCTGCAGACATAAGTTGGATGATTCTTTAGGATGCAGCAAGTTGGACAACTGCTCCATGCTCCAATGTCTGTATTAGCCTAGTTTCTACGACTGGATGCTCTTCCTAACACCAACCACTTTACAGCACGTATGAGGTGATTTTTTTTTTCACAGCACTGGCAATAATAGTGAGGTTGCTGAGTACTTGCAATGCAAAGAGGTAACCCACTCGACTGACTAAGTTGAGAGTGCGGTGGAGAGGATGGTGGCTTTATGTGAGGTGTTGAGAGGGACAGGACTGGTGTCTTGTTACGAAGGAGATACATGGCTACCTTGCATTATGTAAGGGGAGGTAGAAATAGCTGGAAAGAATGGTAAAGGTGTAGTCATCATCATCATCATCATTGTTTAACATCCGTTTTCCATGCTGGCATGGGTTGGACGGTTCAACTGGGGTCTGGGAAGCCAGGAGGCTGCACCAGGCTCCAATCTGATCTGGCAGTGTTTCTACAGCTGGATGCCCTTCGTTACATCAGCCACTCTGAGAGTGTAGTGGGTGCTTTTTTTATGTGCCACGGGCACAGAAGCTAATCAAGGCGGTGCTAGCATTGCCCATGTTCGGATGGTGCTTTTTACGTGCCATCGGTATGGGGATCACAACTATAATTTCCATTTGATTTTGATGTACTTGGATTGTAGGGCGACATGCTGTGCTTGAGGAGACCTATTGAGTCAAGGTACTTTTGAGTGGGCTGGTTATGCACCACTGGTGTAGGTTACAGCTGTGAACTCACTTTATTTGCCAGGTCTTCTCAATCATAGCATATGTCCAGAGGTCTCGGTCTTTTGTTATTGCCTCTATGAAGCCCAACGTTCGAAGGTCATACTTCACCACCGCATCTCATGTCTTCTAAAATGGAAAATAGATGGTGATGATGATGATGGCATCTCTCTATGTGATTTAATTATTGATAAGTCCTCAGTTATATTCTGTAAATATAATTTAGAACATGGTGGGTGATATAAGTGTTCATTTTCTTAAAATAACATTGCAGTGAGTCAAAACCTCAGTCTTGATGTCAGATAATGCTCAAGTAAGTTTTATACATCATCATGTTGGACTCTGACAAAATACACAGCAGTTACTTGTTGCAGACGTCTGCATCAACTGATCTTACCTCTCTGCTGTTATATTTCTTCTTTTTCTCTGCTAAGTTCATCCCGACAGTCTCCTCTCGAGACAAGATAGAATAATCTATTAGTTTTTCTCAGTCTAGTATTTACCTTTACGAGTGAGTAGATGCATCCAACTGGAAATTGTATTAGAGAGGAAGTTAAAAAAAAAAAATGTGTGGGGGACGTTGAAAGACTACTAAAAAGAAGAAAAAGAAAATTTCCCTAAATAAATAGTAAGTTTTGTGACTAGACTCAGCAGTTGTAAAGAAGATGCTGATGTATTGTGTTGATTTCAAAGTTGACTTCTTTCATTGAATTGCTTTTCTTCAAAATAAATAATGATAAAAAAAAAAAAAAAAGCAGCTTTCTATTTATCAGAGGTAGGGGTGGGGGACTTGTAGCTGTGAAATAATTAAATCTTCCTAACTCTAGTAATATGAATGAGGCATTTGAAATTTACTGAACCAACATACTATCCAGGTCAAGATACGGAGAGATTAAAAAAATGTAAATATAAAACCTACAAAAATATATACACAAAATGTAAAAATAAAATGGGTAAGATCCTAAATAATTGAATAAAAGAATCAAAAATGGTTGGAAAATTTTCTGGTAACTTTTTGAAGTAAAAGAAAAAAAAACAACAAAAGACACAACCCCAGGAACACTGACAACACAAACTGGTATCTGTTCTTGTATTTTGACAAAAGCTAATTGTGTTACGAGTGGGTGATATATTTGCACAGCTTGTGTACGGCTAATTCACTTGTAAGACAGATAATAACTATGAATGACTGACCTTAGCACTCTCTTTCGGTGTCTGGCAAGCAAAAAGTAAATCTGTACCAACCATCAGTTGTAAGGGTGTTTGTGTGGAGAGATTAGAACATTGCTTTATGTGTGTGTGTGTGTGTGTGTGTGCGTGTGCGTGTAACTGTGTCTTGGTAAAATTAATTATTCTAACCAAGGATTTTGAGCTGTTAACTTCAGCCAAGCGTACTTGCCAGCGAACATGAAGAAATGAAATGAAATGGTTCAGCTCTGAATTCATGAAATTATATTTTTAAAAAGGAAAAAATTGTTTTAACCCTTTTGCATTCAGATTACTCTGTTCAATGTAATACTTATTTATTTATATTGTTTAGGTGCCACCATGGCTGTGTGGTCAGAAGCTTGCTTCCCAACCACATAGTTCTGGGTTCAGTCCCACTGCATGGCACCTTGGGCAAGTGTCTTCTACTATAGGCTCAGGCCAACCAAAGCTTTGTGAGTGGATTTGGTAGATGGAAACTGAAAGAAGCTTGTCATATATATGCATATGTATATATCTATGTTTGTGTCTGTTTGTCCCTCCACCATCGCTTGACAAACTGATGTTGATGTGTTTATGCCCCTGAGGGGAGGGTCATAGTGCTACTAAGAGCAATGACACACACACAGGCGCAAGCGCATATAAGGATACACATCATAAGAGAACAGAATGGAATAAGCAGAGCAAGAGCACGCATGAAGACAGAAAGTGTTGCTGAGGAGGTCACAGATGTGTGATGAAAGATTTCCAGACAATGGTCATCAGTTAGAATAAGGACAGTAATAAGCGAGTGAAGAATGAATATATAGTGCGTGTGTTTATTTGGCAAAAAAAAACAAACCAAAGTGACTATCCCAAAATACAATATCTGTTTCAATACATGACTTCACATCTCTCTCTCTATGTATAAATTTTCTCATTTCCCACCCTCTCTCTAACACACCCATGAATACAATATGATATTCATCAGAAACTGAGGTGTGTGTGTGTGTGTGTGTGTGTGTGTGTGTGTGTGTGTGTGTGTGTGTGTGTGTGTGTG
>NC_068993.1:62809783-62810990 GCF_001194135.2 Octopus bimaculoides | reverse complement strand
AGAGAGAGAGAGAGAGAGAGAGAGAGAGAGAGAGAGAGAGAGAGAGATGGGGAGAGGATATTTTGTAGCAAAATCAATATGATGTAAGAAATTGGAAAATATAAATGGAATATTGCTAAACTATGTAATTTGTTTTATTATTATTATTATCATTATTATTATTATTATTATAATAAATGAGGAATTTCATTTCTTGTGAGTAGTAAGTTGTCACTGCAAGCCAATGGCATGTAAATTGCTGGATCGATTGTGACAAAGTTACTCCTATTTGCTGCTAACATTGCTCTGTCTGTCTCTCTCTTTCTCCTTCTTGATATATATTGTACGACCCCAAAGACATGCTTCATGCTCTGCTGCTGCTATTTTTTGCTGTGTGTTATAAGCTCTCTCTCCTTTCTACTCTCTCTCTCTCTCTCTCTCTCTCTCCTACTTCTCCTCTCCTCTGGTGATATCGATTCCCATCTAAGTAAACATTGTACTAATGTTTTGGTTTGCCTTTCAATATCGGCATCGCTTCCATTTCTTGTGTAGACATCCATTGAGTGTTATCCCTCAGAAACAACAACAACATCGAGATCTTTATGAATCCTTATATGTGGTCACATGATTTGCTTGAAATAACAGCTAGAACTCCTTCAAATCACAACCCCTTTCTTAAATAATGTAGTCCTGGATACCCATGGAACGATGAAGTGGTCATGGTTGGATTTCCTTTGATCATAGCATGCTCGGTCTGGGTAGACCTGAGTCTAAACAACATCAATGTCCACAACAACAACAGCAACAACTTGGATGTAACTTCTGATTATTATTGAATGGAAGGAAAAGTTTCTTTTATTCCAAATATATATTTTTTTTAATGTTTTTTATTTATTTCAGTCATCAGACTGTGGCCATGCTGGGGCACCACCTTGAGGAATTTTAGTCATGAATTGACCTCAGCACTTATTTTTGGTAAAGCCTGGTTCCCATGTGGTGGTGGGGGACAAATACACACACACACACACACACACATACATGATGGGTTTCTTTCAGTTTCCGTCTATGAAATCCACTCACAAGGCTTTGGTCGGCCCAAGGCTATAGTAGAAGACACTTGCCCAAGGTGCCACGCAGTGAGACTGAACCTGGGACCATGTGGTTGATAAGCAAACTTCTTACCACACAGCCATGCCTGTACCTATTCATATTTATATTTTACATATCG
>NC_068993.1:62804724-62809635 GCF_001194135.2 Octopus bimaculoides | reverse complement strand
CTCCCCCTTTGCAGCTTTTTAGTTTTCCTTTTCTCTTTGTTGTTTAGTTTGACTGGAGTCTGTTTCATCAGATATTCTTTTAATTTTAGTCTTAATAGTCTCCCCCCCCCATCTCTTTCCTCTCCTTTTCCTTCTCTCTCTCTCTCCTCCCCTTCAACTCTCTCTGAATCTTCCCCTCCCCCACTGTTTCTCCATTTTCTTTTTGCTGTACATTTGTTCCTCTGTTTACTAAGTTCTCATTTCCATTTGCCCCCCCTCACTCCCCGCCTCCCTTCCCCTCTCTTGTGGTACGATCCATGTTGAGTACCAATTCCATTTCTCTGCAGAACCTGCTTTGTTCTGCTGTTTATGCTGTGTGATGGAACACCAAACACCATTCATTTAGGAAAAGCAATGTTTATCCAATCCATCACCACTATCCAATCTCTATTGATATTCTGACCTGTTGGCTCGCTGGTTCTAGCACACACTGCTGCTGCTGCTACTACTACTACTACTACTACTACTACTACTACTACTACTACTACTACTACTACTACTACTACTACTACTACTGCTGCTGCTGCTACCATTACAACCACCGCCACCACCACCACTGCTACTGCTGCTATCACCAACACTGCCCCAACCACTGCTCCTACCATCACTACTTCTAGTGTTGTAGTCCAGTGGCTTTTCAGAAGCAATTGTTGAAAGCTTCTCCATTCACAGTGGTATTGAGGGGCGAGTCCGTCTGGCAGAAACCAGCTCTTTTTTTTACCCAGTTATTGATGGCAAATGGATTCCTGAGAGCACAGCCTGAGATATTTTATCGGAGAAATAAATGGGAATTTGTGATGTTATGCCAAATTGAGTCCATTAACGATACAAATGATGTGGGGGTGGGGGCAAAGTGATTTCAAATAGAAATTAAGGAAACCTGCATCTGATTCAAACAGGTGGATGTTTGCACCTACATCCTGTGCATATAGGTGCGGGCATGGCTGTGTGGTAAGAAGTTTACTTCCTAATCACATTGTTCCAGGTTCAGTCCCACTGGATGGCATCTTCTACTTTAGCCTTGAGCCAACCAATGCTTTGTGAGTGGATTTGGTACACGGAAACTAAAAAAAGTCCAATGTGTCTGTGCGTATGTATGTATGTATGTATGTATGTAGATTTGTGTGCTTAATGATGTGTTGATTTGTTTACATTCCTGTAACTTAGCAGTTTGGCAAAAGAAACTGATAGAATAAATACCTTGCTTAAACAAAAATAAGTCCTGGGGTCAACTAAAACCCTTCAAGGCGGTGCCCCAGCATGGCCACAGTCAAATGACTGGAACAAGTAAAAAAGTGAAAGATTAAAAAATGTTGTAGCACCACCTCTGTTACTAAAAGACAGGCATCGGTTGTGAATAAGTGTTGTTGATAAAACCATCAAGCCAAGTAAGACTGCAGTTGTGACAGATATCAGTGTCACACAAATTGGCACCTGTGCCAGTGGCACATAAAAGCGCCCTGGTGTCATGCAAATGGCACCCATGCTGGTGGCACATAGAAGCACCCATTACACTCTCAGAGTGGTTGGCATTAGGAAGAGCAATCCAGCCCTAGAAAACCATGCCAAATTAGACTGTCTGGTGCAGCCTTCCAACGTGCCATCCCTGGTCAAACCATCCAACCCAAGCCAGCATGGACAGCGGACATTAAATGATGATGATGATGATGATGATTAAAACCTTACTTAAAGATTTATTTACATAAATTGTCCAACCCATGCCAGCATGGAAAAAGCAACCATTGAAATGACAATAAAACATTTTGACATCTTTGGAGAGGAGTCGATTCACAGTTTATGACTGGGTGAAAGGCAAAAATCGAAATCGGTCGGGCATTGAACATGTGCTAATAATCCTGTGGTAATCCACATGATATGCTAATAATGTTGTGATTTGTGGTAATCCGCATGATATGTGATGTCACATTCAGGTCTGAATTGAGGGGAAGTGTTGACAGCCTGGAAGTGAAACAGTTTTGTGGAACAAGCTTTGCAGGAGCTGACTTCCTCTTCACAATACCTACCATGCATACATCATCATCATCATCATCATCATCATGCATCCGTTGTCCATTTGTGTCCTGCATTTTACAGTCTTCTCAACACAGATCAGGTATGGATGACAAAAACTACAAATCTCCATAGAGATATTTGCAAGTGTTTTCTCTCCTCTCTTCTTTTCCCCTTTCTTCCTCTTCTTCACTCATTTCTCTCTTCTTCCCACTCACTCAGCCCTCTCCTGCTCATCACACGCTCTTATAATGATGTACTTTATTCAGCTCCACACACACACACGCACACACATGCACATGCTATTCATTGAGACTCCATGTAAACAAACACCTAATACAGTTTTATTGATGTTACTAACCATTTCTAAGTAACTTGCTGCCTGCTCTGAAGAAGTGGACAACTGGAGAACACAACCAGCATCACATTTCACTACTTGTCTACCTTTGTTTACCTGTTTTATTTTGTCTTCTTTCTCCTCTCCTTTTCCCACTTCATCTTCTATTTTGTCTTTTTCTTCATCTCAGTCTCATTTTCCTGTCTGTGAATTCATAAATATTAACCCTTTAGCATTTAAACTGCCTATATCCAACTCAAATATCTCTTTCATCACCCATATCACGTTCACCTCTTAGGTTCCACATTAAACTCAAAACTCTAGCCCTTGTCCTTTCTCTTCGGAACATTGGCCTTTTGAGATTCCTTCCTTGTATATAAACGATTGCAAGTCAACAGACACAGCAAACTCAAGTGAAATACTAACTGCATCGGTTTCCGATGCATCTGAGAGGGCCTGTGAAAGCCATAGGTATAGCACCTTCCTCTAGAATAAAAATAAGAAAAGATGGAGAAACACTTAGTTGTTGTGTGCCTTTAGTGGACCAAACCTTTGGTTGCCTACTCTGCCCACAGTTTTTCTGCATTGGCTCAATGCAGCACCTAGGATGACCTGCAAAAGTCAAAGCTACTACCTTTCCTCTCTGACTAAAATGAAGGTATCCCTGCTATAAAACTTAACATGTTCATATCGACAGAGAGTATCTGTAATTAAGAAGCAGACAGGGTCATTATTGAGATCATAACTGTAACTCTCCTTTTGTTTTTTCATTTTCTTATGAAACAATGTTGTTTTACTTCCAGATCTTGATACATTTCCTGCCATCCAGCATGACAAACCGGAAAGTCCAACAGAACATAAAAAATCTCGGAAAACCCAAGACTATAGTCATGATCGAGAAATTATTTTTGCTTTCCCTTCAATGCAAATGCATTTCAAGACGAAACATTTCCAAGGGGAACATGAACCCTCCATGGAAGGTATGTAACCTGAGTCTTTGTCTAACCATGTTTTTTTTTATTTCAGGTCATTGTCAAGTGAAGGTTTCGGTTGAGGACCTCACATCTGGAATGTTGTCAGGTGCCACAGCTCTACGCCAATTGGACACTGTACTTAGTGAAGTATCTTCATTAGCATAGGCCCTATATGTAGCCCTCCCATGTCTTCATTATGAAATAATACATATAGTTACATACATCTGTGTGTGTGTGTGTGTGTGTGTCTGTGTCCCTGGTTTTCCTCGATTGGTTGTTTTAAAGACATAATTCACTCTCCTCTGCATTGTTTGTTCTTTACAAAAATGTTGGTTTGATGATTTTATTGAGTCTCAGAGGGAGATTTTGTCTGTGAATTGCTGTAGATAATCACAGATATTCAAAGTTCCTCAACTAGCTTTATCTTACAAGCATGAGACTCTACTGTATTCGTTAAAATATGTATTCACTCTCATTTCACAGTTGAATGGTTAGTCCTAAGAATGGTCAGCTGTAGAAAGACTTACTGGACCAATTTATATGCAAATGGACAAATTTCTATGTTAAACCTTTCTGTAATGGGTGTCATTTTGGATTTAGAATATATCAATCTGGTAGAATATTCTCGGTGATGAGCGAGGGCAGTTTGTTTTCAGGATTCTGAAAGATCTCTTTGACCCCCACCAATTATTCAGTCTTGGTTCCGCTCCCTGTTGTTTCCATTTAATTTCAGTCATTCTTCTTCCTTCTCTCACTTTACTCTTTCTTTAACCTTATTCTCTCTGCCGTTGTCTTGTATTCTCTTTTTCCTACCGTTGTTGTCATCATCATCATCATCATCATTATCAACAGCATCTTGCAACTTCTTACTTCTCTTGGATTCCCCTTCTCATTTCTCTTCAGCTTCCTCTTCTCTTTCTCTCTCTCTCTCCTTTCTCCACCCACTCTTTTCTCTCTCTTCTTTTTTCCAATTTTTACTTTCTCTCTGCTTTTCTCTTTCTTTCTTTCTTTCCCATTAATTCCTTTTCTCTCTTTATTTTCCTTCTTGTTTTCTTTCTTTCTTTCTCTGTTTATCTCTCTTACCTCACAAGATGAGAAATAAATGTCTTTCTTTCAACCATACCTGTCTGTCTGTCTCTCTCTCTCTCTCTCTCTCTCTCTAATATTTTTCACTTTTCTCTCCTCCTGCTGCCACCACCTCCACTACTACTACTACTACTACTACTACTACTATCTTCTTCTCACTTTGTCTTTATGTTCTGAGTTCAAATTCTGCTGAGGTCAGCTTTGTCTTTCATCTTTCCAGGGTCAATAAAATAAGTACTATTAGGGGATGGGGTTGGAGGGGGGGGGGTCACGGTAATTGACTAGCCCTGCATCCTCTCAAATTTCAGGCCTTGTGCCTATAACAGAAAACATTATCATTATTATTATTGATATTACGTTAGTTACTATTTTAGTCCTAGTGTAAATCTTCTGGGCCATGTACCAATGCCCCCACAACAATTAGGATAGCACTTGTTACTGTATCTATATCTCCTTCACACACAC